>NC_051077.1:722500-960000 GCF_004664715.2 Peromyscus leucopus | reverse complement strand
TGCAGGTCTTGTAGGACTTACAGCTCAGGAGGTCACCTCTCATAAAGACAGTTGCCCCTCTTGTATCCGTGAGCTCTGCCTCTGTGGATTCAATTCAATGAGTTCAATTCAAATCAGATTGAAAACATTTGATTTTTCTCTTGTATTCCATAGAGTAAATGGCTTTTGTTTTCTAAAAAAACCACAGATATGACATGCTTAAGGTTTATGAACACATTGATATGATTTTGTAGTTAAGGCAGAAATCTGTGGTGCCCTAATACGAACCATTCCTGTGCAAAGAATGTCTGTGGCTCATGCTGGTGTGTGAACGCATGGACAATTGCAGCTGTGATATGTGTGATGTTATTGTCTGTGAGCACTGCAATCTCACCCGCAGATGAATCTCGGATTATTACCGCTTGTCCTCTTAGGTTTTTTTTCCTTAGGATTTATTTTGGTACATAATTAAATATTGTTTTACACACACACACACACACACACACACACACACACACACAGACGTATTTAAAAAGAAACCTGCCTCTGTTCTGAGCACACAGTTACTTTCCTATGCCGTTGCTTCTTAAAGACACAGGATGGCAATTGTGCTCAGTGCTTACATCATAACAGGTGTGTCAGTAACTTACAGATAGTTGTTGGTATAATGTGCAGAGGCTACATGCAAGACTGTGCCATTTCAGGTGCCCACTTGAGTGCCCCCGTGTTTAGGCAGCTGCAGGGTCTGGAAAGGCTGTGAACCTGGCCCCTGTGGATCTTGAGGGATGACTTCCTAGTGCCTCTCATCAGCATCCACTAGATCTGGGAGAACAAAGTCCACCAGTCTATACCAGACACGCTACCCAGGTTCCTGAATGCCCCTCTTCCAATACCTGCTGACAAATGACAGGTCAAGGATGTTGGATGCGGCTCTGGCCACGTTCCTATTTGCAGGGCAGGCAGCTCCGCCCCTTGGCTTTGAGGCCTTAGTGAAGCTCAAGGCAACATCAAGTAGCCACAGTTTGGACTTACCCACATGCTTTGCAAGTAAAGGAGTCCTGGCACACACACTTCCTGCTGCTCACTCAGTCCTGAGGGTCTGTTTTGTACGGAAGCTTGCTTTTCTCTTGGAAGGCCCTATAAAGGCCAGGTTTATTAATGGTACATCCCAATCCCCTGCCATCCATTTGGCATCCCCCAGGAATTCCCCTCTGCCCACACAGAGGCCTGAACAATTCTCTTGGCCTGCTCCTAGCAACCGATGCCCATGAGTTTGTGGAAAAGCAAGTCGATACAGGAATGGATGTACTGTCTTCTCCAAAGGTGCTCAGGCTGGTGATTTTCCACGTGGAAGTTCATGATCGATTTTCACTCTGACCAGAAATAAAAGCATTCCCCACCTCTACAGAAAAGTGTGTGTCTGTCTCCATTGACACACAGAACGAGAGGTGAGCTCTCTTCTTCGGTGAGCCCAGAGCAAGAGCTTTGGAGAGAGAGGAAGTGAAACACCCCCCGTTTGGAAACAGGAACACAGGAGTGTTTGGGGGTAGATGTGTTTGTGAGCACACTTGCCTGTAGAGGCCAGATAACCACCACAAGTGTCGTTTCTCGGGTGTGCTTTTATGAGACAGGGTCTCTCATTGGCCTGAAACTCATCAAGCAGGCTGGGCTGGGTGGCTAGGGAGCCACAGGCGCCTGCCAGTCTCTCTGTCTCCCCAGTGCTGGGGTTACTAACACTCACTATCATGCCCGACTTTTTTAAAATGTGGGTTCTGGGGATCAGACTCAGAACTTCATTCTTGCAAGGCAAGTGCCTTCCCAACTGAGCCATCAGCCCCCAGGAGCATGCTTCATGACATAAGAAATCTACAGTGGGTTGATGCAAAGCCAATGCATTGGCTAAGTGGCCAATACTAAGCCAGAGTCCCAGAAGGCCCTAGATGGTCTCCTATGCAGCCACAAGCCCCTCCTTTCCGGTTAAGCACCCCCTAACTTTGTGTCAGCCACCCCCATTCAGTCTTATGTACCTTCCCACTCTGTTCTTACTCCTATGGCCCATCTGTTTACAGCATGGCCATTCCCAAGACCACATGAGGCTGAGTCATGATGGCACATGGCAGGAACCCCATCCTTTATATGGCTGGATGGAAAGGTCTGATTGGATTCAGGTCCAGTTCCCCCAGCAATGTTACCCGTGCCACTGTGCACACATGAAGTGGTTTGTCACCTTTTGTAATGACAACTTTTATTAAATGTGCTCTTTAACAGCTTCACACATGCGTATAGGGTGTCCTGGCTGCTCTCACCTCACCCCCACTTATCTATTTATTATTATTATCTATTATTAAATATCTTATCTATTTACCTCTCCTGTTTCTCACATTCATGTTTTCTTTTTGCTGTGCTTTGTGAGCCATTCAGTTAAGTATTGGCCTGTGTGATCGACTTCAACTCTGGGCATGCAACTGAAGACATGATGATCCCCCTTCCCAGTATCCATCAGTAGCCGGTGTCTAACGCCTTCCTCTGAAGGTTCCTCTGGAATTGGAAAGTTCTTTCTAATTAATTTACTAGTTAGGATCTTTGGAGAGTGACTCTTCTCCTCATCAAATATTCTGGCACTTGCCATGGCATGTTGAGGTTGAACAAAGAAAAAACGTGCCCTACTCCTTCCTCTTGCCGCCAATCCAGTACGGTGGACTCATTTCTCACAGGTGCCCCCTCCAGCCATCGATGCTTAGGCTACGGTAAAGATCCTGCCAAATTGCCAAGGTCAATATATACATCAGCTGTCTGGAGGCAGGGTTACCAAGAACAGAAGTGGTGTCTGGGCTGCTTTCTCTGTAAACACCAACTTGACATTTCCAGGGACCTGCCCAGCCAGCTGTGTGGAATAGCAGCATTACACTGGCCCAAGGCTGGCTGGGCCACTAAAGGAAGGTGGTCTTTCTGGGCCTGCTTATAGCAAGGAGACACTGCACAGGCCTCTGCCTGGGAGAGCAGCTCGCCCAGGCCCAACCTAGCACATTCATGCCATCGCCCTCCATTTGGGCACTGGGGGATCTGGAGGTGGTTAGATTCTAGGCACCCTCTAGGTTGCAGCTGCTGCTGTGTTGGCAGCAATAGAAGCCGCCCTCCAACTTGAAGGACACCTTTAGGACCTTCAAGAAGCGCAGGGCTGAGAATGTCCTCAGGTTGATGGCTTCCTTCTGTGTCTCCATGGGGTAGGAAGAGGGGAGGGGACATTACTATAGCCCCAGTGACCCCTGTCTGGCTGTCCCTATGGTGTCTGCTTCCTAAGGCAGACACTGAGGACCAACATTGCCTCCCCCATGCCCGACGTGTGGCTCTGTGCATGGCACACAGACGGTAGCACACGGCTCAGCTTCCACCTCCGGCTCAGCAAATTATAGCATGCAGGAAAGCAAGTCATTGGCAGCTCTTCCCACCTGGCCGGTTTTGGGCTTCATGAGTTCCATGCTTCCCCCACGCTGTGTGTGATACGGGGCTTCCAGAGAACACCCAGACTGTGACCCAAAGAGCCACTTGTGTGGCAACAGTCACCTCCACATCCTTTCGTTAATGACTCTGAGTGAAGAGGCCAGATCTTGGGTCTCTCAGTAGCCAAGATTCCTATGGGTAGCTCATGTTTAACACATGCAGAGAGAGAGAGAGAAGAGCTATACCCCTCGATCCAGGTGTCGGCCTGCATCTTCCAGCACCTGCTGGATCCACAACGTGGACACACTGACTTCCACAACTGCAGGCTGACATTTAGCTTGCTCGCCCCTCCTTTCTTCCAGTTGGGAGAAGGCGACATCTCCCTGTACATGAAGCATCCTAGCCACCAGCCTTCTAGTAGAAGTGATGTCCTCTGTACCAATGCAGCTCTAGTGGGTTCCTGTGCCACCTGCTGACTAGGGAACAAAGAGGCAGGGCTCCCACTAGTCTGTCGGACAGGAGGTTGACCAGGGAGGTCAGACCCCTTTGATCTGGGTCCCCATTCTTGTTGTTAAAAGAATGTATGCATTGATACAACAGGTCAGCAAGCGAAGCATCCATCGAGAAGAGGACATTTTGAGAAAACCAACACCTATCCGTGAGGAGACAATGTGGAGTGTCTCACCTGGAGGACCATACTGAGGTGCTTGGGATAATGATGTAGGGTGCTTAGTGAGCAGCCCACAGCAAAAGATGTTCCATAACTGTATCTCAATGCTGGAGCTGGAACTACACATGACTCAGGGCTTAGATCAGAGTCACTGTGGCACAGAACCAGGCTGACAGCCTCTGAGGGGAGCTGGGTGAGAGAGGAGGGCTCTTCACAGTCCAAAGGGAGGATGTACAGGAGAGGGGGGAGGACCGGGAGGGCCAGGCACACAGCCTCGGGTCCGACACTCCTGTTGCACTCCAGCCGTGGTTTATGGAGTACTCCTGGTTTCGTCTGACTCCATTAAGCACTTCCATTTCCCTAAAAGACAGATTAATCTATTTTACTAGGTTGATAATTGGAGAGTATTAAACCTAAACACCACTTTAAAAGTCACTGAGAGACTTCCAGCTGCTTCTCTCAGGAAGTGCAGTGTGCTGGCTAGCCCGGAGTCCCAGGAGCCAGCCAAGGACACGGCACTGCCCAGGCTGGGGCGCATCAGCCTCGTCCCAGTGGCCAACTCTAACTCTATGTGGATGAGATAGAAAATAGAGCTCGCGGCCACAAGCAGAAAGGCCCAGCAGTGAACTGGATGCCCGCGACACCTGACAAGGGTCTTGTCTCTCACGGTGTCTTCCTTGTGTCCTTGGCTCTACTGTTCCCTCTCCCATCCACCCTCAGAGGCTCTGGTTACTCTCCACCTGCAAAACATTCCACCGAGCCTAGGAGACGCCATCAATTCCCTTCCACATCTCCCTCAGGAGCCCCACCTTCCTGGGGAGTCCCCCCTCCCTCTCTGTCTCTGGCCAGGTCACAGATCATTCATCCATTACTCAGGTCTACAGAGTAGGGTGTTCAAACAGGCTGAGGTAACAAACGGTAGCTGGATCCTTATGGTGCTTATGTGGATCCTTCCTCTCTAGAGCACTGAGGACAGAGGCCACCCTGAGTCCTCATCACCAACTGTAACATCGAGTTGACTAGTTACTTCCCCTCTTTGGTGTAAAAAAATGGCTGATAAAAGCAACTTAAAGAAAATGGTTAATCCTGGCATACAGTTTGAAGAGATACAGTCCATGGTGGAGGGGATGGCGGGCAGAAGGAATCCGAGGCAGCTGGTTACATTGTGTCCACAGTCAGGAAAAAGAGATGGGGGAAAGTTGGTCCTCAGTCCATTTCCCACTGTTGCTCCTTATTCAAGGGATGTGCTCATGTCTGCTGGTGTGCAATGATCCACTCTACAAAGTTTCCTAATTATCACCCATCTTGTTTGGAGACAGACTGAGCTCAATTCCAGTCTCTGCTACTATGAAAATACCTGTTAGCCCCATGCACATGCAGACAACACTACATGAACTCTGGGTTTTTTTTTTTTAAAGAGAAAACACTAAGTTGGGAGGGGAAAGTTTGTGGTGGGGGGAGGGGGACAAGGTAAGAACAGGAAGTGAAGGGCTCCAAACACATTATATCCATGTGTGACTATGAAATAAAACAGGGTTTTAAATAGCCGCAAGCAACATTCCCAGACATAAGTTTTTTCACTTTTCCCCCCTTTTATTGAAAATAGATTCTTTTCTCATTCAATATATCCTGATTACAGTTTCTCCTTCCTCTATTCCTACCAATTCCTCCCTAAATCCCCTCCAGATCCATTCCCTTTCTGTCTCTCATTAAAAAAGAAAAGGCTTCTTTTTAAATTTTATTTATTTTTATTTCATGTGCATTGGTGTTTTGCCTACCGCCATATGGGTGCTGGGAATTGAACCCTGGTCCTCCAAAAGAGTAGTCGATACTCTTAAACACTGAGCCATCTCTCCAGCCCCAAGAACAGGCTTCTAAGATAAAAAAATCAAACATGACATAATAATAAAATATAATAAATAAAAATATAATAAAATGAAGCAAAAACTATCATATTGAAGTTGGACATAGCAACCCAACAGGAGAAAAAGAGTTCGAAGAACAGGACCAAGAGTCAGAGACACATTTAATTAATGTAACTTTTAAGTGAGTAAAATATAACCACCTATGTGGGGCTGGAGAGATGGCTCATTGGCTAAGAGCACTGACTGTTCTTCCAGAGGAACCAGGTTTAATTCCCAGCACTCACAGGGCAGCTAACAACTATCTTTAACTCCAAGATCTAACACCCTCACTTAGAAATACGTGTAGGCAAAACACCAATGCAAATAAAGTAAAAATAAATTATTTTTAAAAAGGCTAAAAAAAAAAAAAAAGAAGGAAAGAAAGAAAAGACACCTGCTGATGCTGGTTACCTCCTCAGGTACACAGGAAAATGTCAATAACAATGCCTTAGATTTTTATATCAATTACCAAAATAAGATAATCAAAGAATAAAAACAGTAAGTTACAGGAAAATATGTGATTTCTGATGTCTGACTATATAAGAAATCTCAAAGTATTCAGGGCCACTGAATAAATGTTAATGTAAAATAGAGAACAATTTTCACATTCACTAAGAAATTTTTACTTTCTTAGGTTAAGGCATGAAAGGAACAAAATTACAATTCATGTAAATTCAGAAAACACCTAGAGTAGATGTATCATGAAGGTATGGTAATAAAGGTATGGTAATAAACGTGTGTGAAAAGCTTGGGCAACCCAAGAACTGTAAAACTGCAGGAATTGGACCGAAGGGATTCCCCAGTTGTTAAGGGGATAGGCTGTTCTTGCAGAGGACTCAGATTTGATGCTTGGCACCCACATTGAGGCACACAACTGTGTTTAACTCCAATTCCAGTGCACTCAGCACCCTCTTAGGGCCTCCATGGGCACCTGCATGCACACAGTGCACATAAATTCACACAGGCACACACATGTACACATAAAAGACCTTTTAAAAAACCTAACAGGATAGGAGAGATAGATGGATAATGGGATAGAGGAGGTACAGGTGCTCCTCTGCTGAGAACACTTGGCTTTGTCATCAACCAGAGAAAAGTATACGATATGTCACGAGGTACAACTGTGACTATTCAAGCCTTGCAGTGAAGAGGAGTGAAGAGAGGGGCATTCTCACACACAATTGGGATGGATCTCTTTGGAAGCCATTCAGCAGTGTATGGGACACTCTCTGCTGTTCAGTACCTGAGGATCATCACTCCTGTGGGTAGAAATCTGTATGGGAATGATGTAAAAGATAAGTAAAAAGTGTGTAGAAAACATCCACTCAGATGCTGTATGTGACTTCAAAATAAATCCTAAAAGCAGTGATACCTAACTGCAGGGAAATGAAGACGAGCAAGTGTCCTGTGCATCTGCAGAACAGGGCACAACCATTAGATGAGGTCCCTACAGTGGCTGGAAGCGCATCCCTCACAGGCAGATCCAGGGTGGCAGGTGGCAAGGAGAACCCCCAAATCTACCTGCCTTGCTCAGAAAGCTCCCACAGTTAAGTGGGTGCAAGTGTGGGTACAGATATTTAATTCCTGGAGAGCGTCCGACCCTTGAACTATGATCCTTAAACTCCAAGGCTGGAGAAGTGCTTCTGGGTTCAGGACCTTGGAGAACTCCAGTGCGGTGGTAAGAGGGTTGAGGGTGGCAGACTCCAGTGGGAGGCCATTACCTCCCAGCGAGAGAAGCTTGCTGTGGGCTCACTGTAGATGCACAAGACCCAGGCCTTCTTCCCGAGCAGGTGGGAGGGGCTGAAGTGGGAGGGAGCATTTACTGATCCGGTCTTGAACCTGGTGTGGTACAGGGTTCAGGCAACGTTAGAGCTCCCTGAGGAGAGAAGGAAAAATGAGACGAAATGATGTCACCTCACTCAGGGGTTAGGCTGAAGGGACAGTGGTGGGAAACCAGAGTGAGCATGCCACTTTGCGGCTGTCCTTGGCTTTGGGCAGTGTGTTCTGTGGACTTTGTCACGCAACCAAGTTTATAAGCATTTGAGGGAGTTCTAAGAGTCAGCAAAGCTGTGCCAACCCCCAGACACTCAATGCCATGCCCTGCGCTGACCATTGCAGTGCCCTGTGCTGACACCATGCCCTGTGCTGACCCCATGCCCTGTGCTGACCCCATGCCCTGTGCTGACCCCATGCCCTGCGCTGACCCCATGCCCTGTGCTGACCCCATGCCCTGCGCTGACCCCATGCCCTGCGCTGACCCCATCCCTGCGCTGACCCCATCCCTGCGCTGACCCCATGCCCTGTGCTGATCCCATCCCTGTGCTGACCCCATGCCCTGCACTGACCCCATCCCTGCACTGACCCCATGCCCTGTGCTGACCCCATGCCTGTGCTGACCCCATGCCCTGTGCTGACCCCATCCCTGCACTGACCCCATGCCTGTGCTGACCCCATGTCCTGTGCTGACCCCATGCCTGTGCTGACCCCATGTCCTGTGCTGACCCCATGCCCTGTGCTGACCCCATCCCTGCACTGACCCCATGCCCTGTGCTGACCCCATGCCCTGCACTGACCCCATGCCCATGCTGACCCCATGCCCTGCACTGACCCCATGCCCTGTGCTGACCCCATGCCATGCGCTGACCCCATCCCTGTGCTGACCCCATGCCCTGCACTGACCCCATCCCTGCACTGACCCCATGCCCTGCGCTGACCCTATGCCCTGTGCTGACCCCATGCCCTGCACTGACCCCATGCCCTGCGCTGACCCCATGCCCTGCACTGACCCCATGCCCTGCACTGACCCCATCCCTGCACTGACCCCATGCCCTGCGCTGACCCCATGCCCTGTGCTGACCCCATGCCCTGCGCTGACCCCATGCCCTGTGCTGACCCCATGCCCTGTGCTGACCCCATGCCCTGTGCTGACCCCATGCCCTGCGCTGACCCCATTCATGCAGTAACTTCCTGCACGTCGTCCTGTTTGTCCATCTTGTGAAACCTCATCTTGATTCCATGTAGTGAGTCACCAAGTGTGACTTCTGGGGTGAAGGCAGCCTCACAGAGGGATCTGGGAGATGCATCCCAGTGCAACACCTGTTGGGGTACCTTGTGGTTGGTGTGGATTCCTGCGGCAGTCTTGACCACACAGAAGTAAGTAGCACAAGCCCTCAACATCAGGCTCTGCCATCTCCCTTCAGGAAGTCACATGACTTTGGTCTGAATGTAAAGGAAGATTGATTTACATGGAATTCATTTTGCAAATAACCATCCATTCATATACAATGTGTTGAGAAAGTGATTTGCCCTTTTAAGATTCTTTCTTTCTTTCTTTCTTTCTTTCTTTCTTTCTTTCTTTCTTTCTTTCTTTCTTTCTTTCTTTCTTTCTTTCTTTCAAAGTAACCTTGTTAAATATGTTTTATTTAATGTTGCTACCTATTAGTGTGGCTTAGCACTATATCAAATTCTATTTGAAGGACATACATAAAGTATTATGTTCTTTCTAAGTAAAAGGGAATAGCTAATAAACACTTGCCTAGATTGAAAGACTGAATTCTAATACTTGAAGGGTAGGGTGATAATTTGGTTGGAGAAGTGATTGCCTTGCAACCACGAGGCCCTGAGTCTTGCTGGGAAGCCAGTCTATTCTAGTCAGTGAATCCTAAGCCAACTGGAGATATCTTAAACAAAACAAACAAACAAACAAACAAAAACTACAACATGGAGGGCACCTGAGAACTGACCTGAGGCTGGCCTCTGGCCTCCATACAGACCTGCACACACAAAGATTTAAAAGCCTCTGATTTTTTTCCCTTCTGGAAAATACCTCGGCTATGTTCTATGAAATACTAGCTATCACATGCCATAAGGTATAAAAGAAGGTGACAAGGTCATATTTTCAGTTTCATAATGACTGGAGCTTCTTCTATGTAGTCAGAAACTATAGGAGCCAGGCTCAGAGAAAAGACGACAACACTAGACCCACCTGCCTTTCTGAGAGTGAGAAAGACTACTTGAAGATCAAGGCACACAGACCTACAGCAGGCAGACAGATGCTGACCCCTCCCCAACTTCCCTACCCCACCCTCTGCCCACCCCACCCCACCACAGGTGCGGAACAGATCCCAGAAATCCCAGATGAGGGGTCCTTACCTTGCTACCATGTCTGACTCTTGAACTATGGAACCCCAAATTAAAGAAGGACCAAATTAGATTTATTCTAAAATGTAAATTTCAGTGAATATTTAAAAAATCAGTTAATATAATTCACTATTCACTATAGTTTTTGTTTGTTTTTTTCAAGACAGGGTTTCTCTGTGTAGCTTTGTGCCTTTCCTGGAACTCACTCTGTAGCCCAGGCTGGCCTCAAACTCACAGAGATCCGCCTGGCTCTGCCTCCCGAGTGCTGGCATTAAAGGTGTGCACCACCACCACCCAGCCATAATTCACTATAGTTTTAAATTAGATCAGAAAGCCAGATTGTCTCACTGGTGTGGAAAAAAAAGTCGATATAAACTTTTATATCGTTTTAGTTTAAGGTTATTAGTCTATTTGAATGGAAGAATTTTTATTTAAACCGAACTTAAAAAAAAATCTTAAAACAAATATTTTACCAAATCACAGAGTCTAAACATCTCCTTTACAGAGGAACAAAGGGGCAGGGGGGAGGTGGCTGAGCCAGGATGTGCCACAGAAGCATGAGGACTTGAAGCCAGGCTCCCAGAGCTCATGTAAAAGCCAGGAGCAGCATTAACTTCCTATCCTCCTAACATGGGAGAAGTGGACAGGAGGATCGCTCCGGGTCACCGGAGGGTCAGGCTGGCTGACTCTGTGAGCTCCAGGTTCAGTGGGAGACTCTGTCTCAGAGGGTAAGGTGGAAAGAGATTGATGATGACACCCAACATGGACCCCTTGCCTGTGTTCACACACACACACACACACACACACACACACACACACACACACACACACACCTTGGACCCCTTTCCTGTGTACACACACACACACACACACCATGGACCCCTTGCCTGGATACACACACACACACACCTTTGATCCCTTGCTTGTTTACACACACACACACACACACACACACACACACACACACACACACACCCCTCACATACCTGTGTGCACACACATAGGAATATGCACACAAGAGTAGATTAAAGAAAGACCCCACCCTTGTACAATGTTAGTGGCTCTAGCCTGGGAGTAAGATGAGGTTTGCTGAGGAACATGAAGGAATTTGAAAAAGAAGACATAAGACTAATGGTATCCCACAGTATCTCCAAGGAAATCTCCTCATATGTTCAAAATATGAGGACTGGTAAGAGCGTTGAACAAAATCAGAGTGTTTTATTTCTTTGCCCAAGCAACAATTTAAACAACAATTTTTCAAAAAAAAAAAAAAATAGAGTTTTGTATACACATAGTATTGACAAAAAGAACAAAGGATGCAGAATGCTCGGAGGAAATCTAACTAAATCTCTACAAGGCAACATTACAAGATTTTGTATGAAGAAAGTTGAAACTCTCTTAAGCGGATGGGGAGATGTGCCTCGTCTGTGGGTAGGGAACTCGGTGTCTTTGAAGATGTCCAACATTCCTAAATTCATGGCGATCCTCGCGAGTGGCCAACTTGTCAAACTAGTTCCAATTGTAACAGAAACAGAGTTCCCTGGTTGTCTAAGAGCCTTTTGTAGAATGAGCTGATGGGGTTTGCCAGTGGGGGTTCCTTTAACTGCCTAGTAGTTAAGACCCTGATGTATCGGCCTCTGGTAAACAAGGGCATCATCATAGGGAAGGAAAGAGAACACTGAGATTGACTGGGCAACTGTGCAGACCTGACATCCCAGGGAGGCTCAAAGTCACACAGGGCGAAGCCACATGTTCAAAACCACCTTCCAGAGGTGGGGAGAGAAAAGTGAATTTGTATTATCATGCTGCAGACACAAAGATTTGATACAGGTGCAGTCAGCCCCAAGCAGAGAAAGGGGACGTGGGACTAACTACTTGAGAATTCAGGTCGGGAGAAGGAAACAAATGTTTAAACAAAACAAAAACCCCAATCCAAAGGAAAGTGGAGAAATTTAAGTAAAATTAGGAACTGCCACTCATTCAAAAGACAGCTTAAAGAAAATGGAGACTCATGTAGCCCACCGGGGAGCACACATGTCACAAAGCGTGCCGGCAGGCTAGGGGGAGGACGTTGACGTCTGTGCTGCTGGAGGGGTTCGCAACTTGCTTGCTCACTTGAAGTCATTTTCATTATGTGCGAAAATTACAGATGCAGAATTAATATCAGAAATCCAATTCCTCTATATAAAACAGTGTGTGAGAGAATATACGTGTATGTTCAAGTGATGTTGAGTAAGAACTTTGTTAAAAAGTATATGATGAAGATGGGGAGATTCACTGCAGGGCACCCTCTGGAACTCCTTCATGTTTTTTTGCAAAGCAAGTCCCCTGGATCCTGAGATGTCTACACTTTGCTGCCGTGTGGAGAGGCTCCTTATGTAAGTGGCTTTTACAGTCAGAGGATGAGACAGAATGACAGCAGCGACTGAATGTGTGAAGGTGGCCCCTTTCTTTTTTAAAAGATTCATTTTATTTGTTTGTTTTGTATATGTGTGTAGTGTGTATGCACACGAGCATGCAGATGCCCATAAGGTCAGAAGAGGGCGTCTGACTTCCTTGAGTTACAGTTGGTTGTGAGCTACAGAACATGGGTTCTGGGAGCCGAATTCTCACCTTCTGGAAAAGCAGCAAGTGTGTTCTTAATTGCTGAGCCGTTTCTACAATTCCCTCCCCCCCACACACACACAAAAAAACCTACTTTTTTAAAAAAGATTTATTTCTTTATTATATATACACAGTGTTCTGTCTTGCATGCCAGAAGAGGGCGCCAGATCACATTACAGATGCTTGTGAGCCACCATGTGGTTGCTGGGAATTGAACTCAGGACCTCTGGAAGAGTAGCCTGTGAGCCATCTCTGCAGCCCAAAAAATACTTTTGAATTTAAAAAAAAGTCCAAAAATTAAACCAAAAACATAGAACAATCTTGCTAGAGTGCATGGGGCATCCTGGGAGGCCCTTTAAGAATGGGCTTCAAGAGCGGGGCGGGAACAAAAGGTGCAGGCTGTTTTTCCGCTGGTGACTCTCTAGCTCCTGCTACCACTGTTGGGATCTTGGATGTTTTTGATCTCATTATTATTTTAAGACAATCGTAAGGTACTAAATACTCATGAAATTAGTACTTCGTCCTAGACAGCAGCGGCCATTTCTTTCCCTTTCAGTTTTCACTCTTTTCCTCAATGGGATTCTATTTTACAAGATCAAATCATGGTATTGCTTTGTCTTTTCCCCTAAGTTTCATGATTGCATGTTTTAACACTTGGTTCGCTCTGTTCATCTGTCACCTCAGTGAAGGAAGACTGGGGTGGGGGGGCACCTTCAAAGCATCTTCAGTATGTCTTTTGGTGATGCTGACCACACTTGTGGAAGGTCCTGTGTTAATCCTCAATGCAGTGAAATGCCAGTTTTCCAACCCAGCACTTTACCCTGTATGGCAGGGTTGATTTCATACTTACACTTGTCTCTCTGTCCTGCAGGCGTGCTCTATGCCACCCTCCAGATTCTGCACTTCCTAGGGGAACTAGTGGCATCTGCAATGCCATCCCACTCTCTTTATAGGGAACTGAGTGGCCTGTTCCTGGGACTTCCATGATGTCAGGGAACACCTGCTTCTTGAACCAGAAAGCTCAGAGACAAAAAAGCAGCTTGACCTGCCTGGGCTGCTGTTGCTCCAAGCAAGGCGAAGCAATATGCAGGGGTCGATAGTTGTTCCTCTTGCGGGGAGGTACCTCAGGCGATAGCCTGTGCTGGATGGGAAATGAGTCTTCACCTGACGACTTCATCTGGCAGTGTGGTCTGTTGTCCACACTACCCTTGGCAATGACTGCAGGAGGGGGGTGGTGTCAGTATCTAGTATGCCTCTGCTTTATCCAGGAGACAAGTGAGCACTAAGAGACCCAGGAGGACCAGGAGACCTGGGGGACCAAAAGGCTTGGAAGACCAAGAATCCTGGGGGGACCAACATACATCATGAGACCAAGAGACCTGGGAGGGGACTGAGACACCTGGGAGACCTAGAGACCCCGGAGAATGTAAATCCCTGGAATTTGGGGGTGGTCAGTCCCCACAGTGCCTGTGGGACCACTGAGCACACCTGTGGCTGATGAGCCTGAAATGATTCATTTTGTCCTTCGGTCGGTACAACTTCACTGCCAGGCCTCATAACTCATAAGCATGTCAAGTGTGACCGTGAGTTACACAGGCAGTTCCTGGTACTGTCGTCCAGGGGGATCAACCAGACACAAAACACAACAGTAATCACTTTTGATTGAGTGACATTTACAGACTTTCCTGCAGTGTCCCTTTCCTGTGAGATGGTCAGCTCCTAACCTGAGAAGCAGGTGTTGGCTGTCTGTGACATGGGTACTCTCAGTTCTCATATTAAAAGTGTTAACTCTCACAATTATGTTTGAAACTGAAATCCACCAGGGCTTAAGGGAAAGGGGGTTCCCTTCCTGTGGCAGCGACTTGGGACAGCAGACATCATTTTTGTCGGAAAGAGAAAACTTATTTCAAACTTAAAGAAGGAAATGACCACAGAGGCAGGTGGCCAGTGAATGAGTTACGTTTGAGAAGCACCTGGACAGGAAGGGAAGGGAACGTCATGCCGTGTGTAACTGTAAGAGTTACACATGGAGCTGATCCTTACATTTTACCTACCCCCTGTCGTTTTCACTCCTGGAAGGTTACCCACAACACGGGCTGATGGTTACAGGCACCTCTTTGAAGCTGCGGTGCCGGAGACAGATCCAGCCGGCTTCCAAACCAATTTAAACATGATGTGCTCAAAGTCAGACACTGATGCCGTAAAATAAAAAGATGTGTGAGAACAAGATTTGTCTTAAGAGTTGCCACAGTTCTCTTCCCGCTTGGCTACATTTATTCCTCTTCCTGGGCACACATAATTTCTTCAAAAGGCAAATCTATTTAACTAGGAAAGAGGTTAACCTCCTTCCCTCCCTTCCTCCCTCCCCCTTCTTCCCTCCCTCTCTCCCCTCCCTCTCTCCTCCTCCCTCTCTCTCCCCTCCCTCTCTCCCCCTCCCTCTCTCTCCCCTCCCTACCTCTCTCTCTCTCTCTCTCTCTCTCTCTCTCTCTCTCTCTCTCTCTCTCTCTCTCTCTTCTCTTCTCTTCTCTTCTCTTTCATTTTGTTTTGTGTCTTTGTGTTCTGAAATTGCATCACTCTGCATAGCCCAGGATAGTCTCAAACTTTTGCAGATTCTCCCGCCTCTGCTGGCCGAGGGCTGGACCTCAAGCTTGCTTACCCCATCACACCACATACTTGTTTCCTCGTTCTAACTTTGTGTCATCGTTTCCTGGAATCTTCCCAGAGGTGGACCCTAATGTGACATTTGACAATGAAACTCCCAAGGTTCAAAGATTAAAACCATATCAAAGCAGTCTATTACCATGTTTTTAGTAGGTATACATAAAGTATGGTCTTAAGAGGAAAATGGGGGGGGGCAGATAGAAACCACTTTCCCTACAAGTTGATAAGGATGGGCTAAAACAGCAACACCAGAAATTAAAACTACAGTTAAGAAAAATACCAGATGATGTTGTAATAACATGTGACAATTTCTGTTTTCCAATTCTATGTCACAACCATAGATGCTTATGAAGACCAAAGTCCTAACCACATAAAGAAGTGAGCCCTTATGGAGGCAGAAGGGTACAGAAGCAGAGATCTGCACTCTAGATCACTGCACAGGATGAGGCTCCCAAAGTATCCACAGCACGTTCAGTCACTTGGTGCTTGCTGGGTTTTATGATCTGAGCTGAAGATACACTAATGGCCAGTACACCGGTCCATTCTAAGACACACAGTGCAGGATGTGAATGTCACCCTGGACCCTCTACGGTGCTGTGAAGTCTTAAAAAGGAGCTCGTATTTACCCAGATGAAGGTCAAATATCGGTACATCTCAGTTTTTGTTTTGTTTTGTTGTTTTGAATTACACTGCATAATAGGGTTTTCAAACGTTCAAACTCAGAACCTAGAAGGTGGGCACTATTCCACTCTATAGGGAGTAACATTTTAAGACAGGGTAACATGTCACTTTCTTTCAGCCTGGCAGCAGTGCTGTGGTCTCTAAAACACTGAGAAGAAGCAGCCAATGATGGAAGGCCTGCTGCTGTTAATCTCGCAGTAGTGTCCAGTCTTCAGTTCCTCCATTTCAGGGGTCGTGGCTGCAAGGTTCTGCCTGCACGTCACAAGCTGATTGGGTCACTTCGCGTTTGGGAAATTGGGAATGCTCACACTTCTCAGTTACTTCCCTATGGTTACTGTCGTTTGTGTTAGACGTATGTGAAATAAGGCCAAAGTGTAAGACATGTGTGAGGAGGCAAAGGGCTCTGACTTTTGGTTGCAGCCTGGAATCTAACCCAGGGTTCCACTCATGCTGGGTCAGTGATCCACCACTGAGCTACATCCCCAGCCCTAATTCTTCCGTTGTAACCTTTTATGAATCTGCGGACTCATAGGACAGGTGGTGGAAATTCCCTATTCAGGAATTAAAAAACTTCAGCTCTGCACCCCTGACTAAGAACCGGTACTTAAGACACCCGCGCTTGGGAGGGTGAAATTTTTAATGTCCCCACATCCTGCTAAGACCGTCATGTCGTCGTCGTGTGTGAACACAGTAATGAAACACTCTTACCAGATCACTGTTGCTGAGACATTTTTTTTTAGATTTATTTTTATATGTATGTGTGAATATCTACACATATGTCTGTGCACATGCCTAAATGGTGCCCATGGAGGCCAGAAGGTGCTCGATCTACCCCAGGAACCAGTTACAGGGAGTTGTTGGCCTCCACGTAGGTGCAGGAAACTGAACTCCAGTCATGTGCAAGCACAGGAAGTGCTCTTAACACTGAACAGTCTCTCCAGCCCTGGTAATTCATTTTCTAATATTTATTTTATTTGTGTATATGTATGCGTATGTCTGAGTGAATGTCACAAATATTTGGGTGCCCTCAGAGGTCAGAAAAAGGCATTGGATTCTCTAGGGCTTTGTAGACAGTTATGAACCATCTGTCATGGTCCTTTGGAAGGCAGTGAGTACTCTTAACCACTGACCCACCTCTCCAGCCCCAATTACTGTTATTGATACTGTATGCCTGCTTTTGTTTTACATGTAGAATCCCAAGGATGTGATTGGCAGTGCACACGTCAATCAAGCCTTTGGGTTCCTCCCCTCCAGATAAAGAACCACTCTCTCTGAATACAACACTAACTTTCCTACTGCCATTATCTAGCAGCATACAGTAAAATACAGCATCACCTAAACTGAGACTAAGCAATTCAAAAAAGAAAAAGAAGCCCGGAGGTGGTGGAGGCGGCGGCAGCAGCGGCGGTGGCGGCAGCGCACGCCTGTAATCCCAGCACTCGGGAGGCAGAGCCAGGCGGATCTCCGTGAGTTTGAGGCCAGCCTGGTCTACAGAGTGAGATCCAGGAAAGGCACAAAGCTACACAGAGAAACCCCGTCCCATCTCCCCCTGCAAAAAAAAAAAAAAAAAAAAGAAAAAGAAAAAGAAAAAGAAATGGCTGCATATTAGAATGAACTAAGGAGTTGTTAGCACACAGTTCTAATTATTTTGCTCAGAAACATAGCCAAGATGAAGACATGTGGATTGACACTTGTCATTCATAGTTTTGAGGGTATGTTTTCTTTTCCACTTATATTTTTCAAAAACTTCATTTCAATATCTTTCCATGTGACTTTGGCTTATTCTAAAAAGAATCTGAGGTTGAAAGGCCAATGTAGGGGAAAGCGTGTTTTGTTGTTAACTCAGGTGTGATCTAGTAAGCAAAGAATAACCCTGAGCTACATTCTTGATTTATTGTGTTGCTTTGTTTTCTGAAACTTTAAATTGTCATTGATAAATATTTTCCATCTGACTGTGCTGAAACGTGCACGGATGAGTTCTAAAGTTACTGGTCTGTTTCCAAGAAGTCTGTTATATCTCAAATCACTTCTACGACCTTCCTCCAGGAGTCCGGCAAAGTGAATATGTCAGGTGGGAAGCAATTTCACAGAAAACCCTCCAGCCACCAGTGGAGGTAGAGCTGTGCTCACTGGATGTCTTGCGGAGAGATGTCGCCAGTGGGTGGCAGTATGGGTAAGAGACAGCCACATTTCCTGTGTTATCCTTGGGCTGGTTTAAACACCTTAAATACAGACTCTAGAAGCAGCCTGCTCACGGCTGTAGGGACATGGCAGGTTTCAGAGGCGGGCATAGTTCCACCAAACATCAGGGCACCTGGCGGGAGGCGGCTGGCTATGTCTGTTACTTTGGGAGCAACCTGCAAACCCAGGCCAACTGCTTGCTCCTGATCCACACACAGCACCCATCAAGGAGCACAGGTCGACTTTGCTCTCCTGAGGCACCGGACTGACAGAAGGTCACTCTCAGCTGTCTCTACTCTACTCTGCATCCAGAAAATATAGCTGTGTCATTTTGGAGACATTCTTAATGTCACCGGCATCCGCTCTGTGGACTCAGGAACACAGTTCTTACTTCAAACGTGAAGGTGATTTTTAGCATCCAATAAGCTTTTCTTTTAGGAAAGCCCTCACTGAATGAACACCCATGACTATCAGAACTGTTGAATCAATATTTTTTAATGAGCAGAATGAATACTAAGTGGAAAGACACCACAATGTCCAAGGAATTAATATAATCAATTTATACAAACTCCTTTCTTTCTTCCTTTCCTTTTCCTTCCTTCCGTTTGTTTGTTTTTCTTCATGTTTGAGGCAAGTTTTCACTAAGCAGTCCTGACTGGGCTGGAGCTCACTATGAGTAGACCTAGGCTGGCCTTGAACTAGATTCACCTGTTTCTGCCTGCCTGTCTTTACAAATCCTGATTGTGGAACTGTTTGCACTGCCCAGCACAGATACCAAGCAGAGTAAACAACAGTTAACATTCTAGCAGGGAAGTTATCCTGTTGCAAACACAGAGTTCACAGGTTACAAAATTCTTGTGCAATTTCAGTTGAAACATACTAGCAAAGAGATGGGAGGGGCATATAATGCCGGAAGTCCTCTCATTAATCCTAGATGGGCAAAAGTCTGTGCAAGGTTCATTCACCAGAGATGCAAAGGCTTTGAATAAGCTTGTGAACCAAGTTACGGAGCCCAGTGAAACAACGCCATCCTTTCTCAAGAGTAAACAGATCTGCCAACATAAACTGGTGTTAGGCTTCCTGGAACACGTTTTAAGGGAGGGCTGTTCACACTGGCCATGTAGCTTTCCACTTAGTCAGTTTTTAGACTTGACCTAGACAGAAAAGCCTGTCAGAAGAATTGAAGAAAACCTATGTACTTCTCTCCCATACTTGCCTCTCTACATGAAGAAAAAAGTCTATGATCCTTTTTGGTAATAGTATTTATATCATGGGTTTTTAACACATTTTACCCACTTATACAATTAATAACTTAATGAAAATACTTAAATTATTCCAGTAAGAATTTTTTTATTTTAATAAAAGAAGCATAATTGTATGAATCTATGTTAAGAAAATCCCAAATCTTCCTTGATAACAAATTATGGACTTGGGGTGTGGTGGCATATGTCTTTAGTCCTAGCGCTCAGGAGACAGAGATGGGCAGATCTCTGATTTAGAGGCTAGCCTGGTCTACAGTGTGAATTCCAGGACAGCCAGGGCTACACAGAGAAAACAAAAAAACAAAAAAACAACCAAGCCAAACCCTATGGCTATTTGTAAGCTGTGAAAGGAAAAAGAGGGTTTTAAGGAAAGATCCTAAACCAGGGAGAAAACCTGTAGGCAGGCTGTTCACTGGCAACTGTCCAGGTAAGGGGCACCCAGTCCTGTGAGCCCAGCACGTTGACAGATGTGAGGAGAACAGTTGGAAAATCACAAGCTACACAACCCGTTTCCAGCAAATAAACAGCTTATCTGGCAGCGGGAAGGAGAGGGCAAGGTGTGCTGAGGGGAACCTCTCACTTTTGCACTTGGAGCTTCAGAATGACAAACACCGCGCTGTAAAGAGCCCTGCCTCCGCCGCCTCTGTGAGCAGAAACGTCCTAAGTAGTGGTGTCTCTCCCTGGCCCCTCCTGTGTCACGTCAGCTTGGCCACTGAGGCAGCACAGAGAACGGCCCACTGGCCAAGGAGGAGCTTCTGACTCGGGGTACTTCACAC
The DNA here is from genome assembly GCF_004664715.2 of Peromyscus leucopus. NCBI lineage: Eukaryota > Metazoa > Chordata > Mammalia > Rodentia > Cricetidae > Peromyscus > Peromyscus leucopus. The sequence continues at coordinate 939,701 of NC_051077.1, read as the reverse complement.
TAACACAGCCCCAAGGAAAGCCACGCTCCAGTGGGCATGGGCACAGAACGTCATCACTGAACGCATTCCTAAAAATCTAATTTTGTATGAAGAGTCAAAATAAAAAAGGAAACAACACGGTTACCAAAGATACTTTCTCAAAGGACGCTGACATAGCGGCCTCCTTGTCCCTTGCTACTGCAGGTTACAGAACGCACAGGCCCATGGATGTGTCTCATAAAGTGGGATGTAAATTATCACAATCAATAAAATCGAGCCACATTTTCTTCAAGCGCTAAGACAAAAAACCCTGCCATGTTGTCATGTTCCTTCTGGGTAGAGATAACACTTGGCGATAGAAGAGGAAGAGCCAGCACCCACAAGACAGGGTGTTCCGCACAGACATGGGTGTGCGGTCACACGTATTCGCACAACGCAGGAGCGCACGTTTGCAGCGGCGGCCTTCGCTGCTTACTCTTAAAGGGTATAGTTTAAAATGGAGGACTGACTTCAACGCACCCTTGTAAAGGTATTTTTATGATGATATTTACTACATTGATGATTTTTCGCAAACTTTTGCTGCTCATCAATAATCCTAATCATAAACATATACACGCTATAAACAGAAGAGGTCCAATATTAGCTTGGGTTATCTTGGCACATAAAACTCACCATCAGAGTGTTTAGGGCACATTTTATACAAAGGTTAAAGCAACCATGGTCTTCAAAAATCACAAAATGCAACTGTTTTTCTTAAACGTGTCATGGTGTTGGCAATGATTTTTGTAAATGACGCAGGGCATTCCAAGGCGAACCTCCAGGACTCAGTACAAAATAACCAAGGTTATAGTGTCAGATAAACTCTTGTCGCGATTTGTTTCATTTAGATACTTTCCCCCGGATGGGCAAGGGTTTGTTTTGTTTACCCACCTCGATCAGGATTCCTAGCCTGCCCTCTGTGAACTCGGATCACTGCCCTTTCTAGCGGCCCTCACTCTGTCAGTTAGGAGACGTGACGGGCGGGTGCTTATTTGCCCTCGACTTTGAAAGTCACAAAGGCCACGTAGATAGAGAAATTCAAAGCAGTAGTTCAAGGGCATCTTTGGCTTGGCTCTGTGCCCGCAGCCGCGCTCTTAGGTACGGCCACGCCCGCCAGCAACCCGGGTGCGAGGTGAGCAGGGCTCGGGGTGCGGGCCGGGAGCCGTAAGGGCGCGGGGCGCGAGGAGGACGCCCGCCAGCACCCGCTCCAAGCTCCCAGCTCCCCGCTCCCGCCCAGGCCCGCCCTTTCCCGGCACTATGGAAACCGCATTTTCCTACGCCAACACGCCCTCCTCCTCTCTCCTATTACATCCAGAACAGGCGACTTCCACTTCCCGGGAACCTGACAAGTGAATGGCTCTGATGACGCCCCGGAAAGAGCCCACGGCCGGGGGCGGGGGCGGGCGCCCGCGGAGGGTGGGGCGGTTCCGGGGCGCCCCTCGAGCGGCGGCGAGCGGCCGGGGAAAAAGCACGGAGCTGCCATCGACCCAGGGCTCGGGGCAGCGATGCTCGTAAACAAGCCCGGGCCGCGCGCCTGCCACCCACTGCGGGCACCGCCCTGCGCCGCGCGCCCACCCCGGCTGCTGGGGTCCGACCCGCCGCCCCGCACCGGCTCCGACCTCCCGCCCCCGGTCCCCCCTCCGCGGCGGAAGCCTGGGACCAGTTAGTAGGGCTCGAGGCAGGAGCACAAACCCCGCACGCGCCTCCGCCGTGGCCAGCTTCCCGCCCTGGGTGGCATCGCCCCCGCCCGCATCCACAACGAGCCCCTGATTAATGAGCCCGGCCCGGCCCCCGCCGAGCCCCGGCCGGGCCTTGGCGGGAGGGGGAGGGGACGGCGGGAAACGCGGCCCCGGTGTCGGCCCGCCCCCCCCCCCGCGCCTCACGCCCATTGGTCGGTCTCGCCGTCCGTCGGGGGACGCGGCGCCAATGCGGGGCGGTGGGGCGGGGCGTCCGCGCGAGTGTGCCTGCGTAACGCAGAGTCACGTGTTGTTTTGCTCTTAGTTCAGTCACTCGGTGCGCGATGTGTTACTCACTGTGCGGCGGGGACCGCGACAAGCCCGGGTCGTCGTTGGCGGCGGCAGCAGCAGCAGCAGCAGCAGCAGCAGCAGCAGAAGCAGCGGCCCGAGTGGCGGCGGCGTGGGCCCCGAGTGTCCGGACGCAGCCCGGCGTCGCGCAGCGCGGAACGGCAGCAGCAGCAGGCCGGCCGCGCGCGTCCTAAGCTCGGCCCCGCGGCTCGGGGACCCCGACTCTCGGCCCAGCCAGCCAGTCCCCGGGCGCCGCCCGAGAGCCCGGGAGGCAGCGTCCGCGGACAGTCGGAGCCGGGGCGGCCACCGCCCGCGCCGAGCATCCTTCCGAGCGGCGGAGGGCCCTGCGCCAGCGAGCCGCGCGCGCCTCCTAGCCCACCGCTTGGGCCCGGGGGACGCGCGCGCGCGTGGCCGGGCGGCCGGGCGACGGGTGGCGGGGAGCCGCCCCCGCCCGCGCCCCTCGGCCCTCACCATCCCCTGCGCGCCCAGCCGGGCGGTGCGGCCTGAACTAGCGGCGATGGCTAGCGCGCCCCTGCCTGGGCCCCCCGCGCCAGCGGGCGGGGACGGCCCGAACCTCAACAACAACAACAACAACAACAACCACAGCGTGCGCAAGTGCGGCTACCTGCGCAAGCAGAAGCACGGCCACAAGCGCTTCTTCGTGCTGCGCGGCCCCGGCACGGGCGGCGACGAGGCAGCCGCGGCCGGGGGGTCGCCACCGCAGCCGCCGCGGCTGGAGTACTACGAGAGCGAGAAGAAGTGGAGGAGCAAGGCGGGCGCGCCGAAGCGAGTGATCGCGCTCGACTGCTGCCTGAACATCAACAAGCGCGCGGACGCCAAGCACAAGTACCTGATCGCCCTCTACACCAAGGACGAGTACTTCGCCGTGGCGGCGGAAAACGAGCAGGAGCAGGAGGGCTGGTACCGCGCGCTCACCGACTTGGTCAGCGAGGGTCGCTCTGGCGACGGGGGCTCGGGCATCGCGGCCACCGGCGGGTCCTGCAGCGCCTCTCTCCCAGGCGTCCTGGGCGGCTCGGCGGGCGCCGCTGGCTCCGATGACTACGGGCTCATAACGCCCGCCACGGCAGTCTACCGCGAGGTGTGGCAGGTGAACCTGAAGCCCAAGGGTCTGGGCCAGAGCAAAAACCTGACGGGTGTGTACCGCCTATGCCTGTCTGCGCGCACCATCGGCTTCGTGAAGCTCAATTGCGAGCAGCCGTCGGTGACGCTGCAGCTTATGAACATCCGCCGCTGCGGCCACTCGGACAGCTTCTTCTTCATCGAGGTGGGCCGCTCGGCCGTCACCGGCCCCGGCGAGCTGTGGATGCAAGCCGACGACTCGGTGGTGGCGCAGAACATCCATGAGACCATCCTGGAGGCCATGAAGGCGCTCAAGGAGCTCTTTGAGTTCCGGCCTCGCAGCAAGAGTCAGTCGTCCGGGTCGTCGGCCACGCACCCCATCAGCGTGCCGGGCGCGCGCCGCCACCACCACCTGGTCAACCTGCCCCCTAGCCAGACCGGCCTGGTGCGCCGCTCGCGCACCGACAGCCTGGCGGCCACCCCGCCAGCAGCCAAGTGCACCTCGTGTCGGGTCCGTACGGCCAGTGAGGGCGACGGCGGCGCGGCGGCCGGGGCCGGGACGGCGGGAGGCAGACCGATGTCGGTGGCCGGGAGCCCCCTGAGTCCCGGGCCGGTGCGCGCGCCCCTGAGCCGCTCGCACACCCTGAGCGCCGGCTGCGGAGGCCGGCCGAGCAAAGTCACGCTGGCGCCGGCAGGGGGCGCCCTGCAACACAGCCGCTCCATGTCCATGCCCGTGGCGCACTCGCCGCCTGCAGCCACCAGCCCCGGCAGCCTGTCCTCCAGCAGTGGGCACGGCTCGGGCTCCTACCCGCTCCCCCCCGGCCCCCACCCGCATCTGCCTCATCCGCTGCACCACCCCCAAGGCCAGCGTCCGTCCAGCGGCAGTGCCTCCGCGTCCGGCTCCCCCAGTGACCCGGGTTTCATGTCCCTTGACGAGTATGGCTCCAGCCCTGGCGACCTGAGAGCCTTCAGTAGCCACAGGAGCAACACGCCCGAGTCAATCGCGGAGACCCCGCCAGCTAGGGATGGCAGTGGGGGCGAATTCTATGGGTACATGAGCATGGATAGACCCCTGAGCCACTGCGGCCGCCCTTACCGTAGGGTCTCTGGGGATGGGGCCCAGGACCTGGACAGAGGACTGAGGAAGAGGACTTACTCCCTGACTACACCTGCCCGGCAGAGGCCAGTACCCCAGCCTTCCTCTGCCTCCCTGGATGAGTATACTCTCATGCGGGCCACCTTCTCTGGGAGTTCAGGTCGCCTCTGCCCATCTTTCCCGGCATCCTCTCCCAAAATGGCCTACCACCCTTACCCAGAGGACTATGGAGACATTGAGATTGGCTCTCACAAGAGTTCCAGCAGTAACCTGGGGGCAGATGATGGCTACATGCCCATGACCCCTGGGGCGGCCCTCAGGAGTGGTGGCCCCAGTAGCCGCAAGAGTGATGATTACATGCCCATGAGCCCCACCAGTGTATCTGCCCCCAAGCAGATCCTGCAGCCCAGGTCAGCGGCGGCAGCCTTGCCGCCCTCAGGAGCAGCAGGGCCAGCGCCCCCTTCAGGGCCAGGGAGGACCTTCCCAGTGAACGGGGGCACCAACTACAAAGCCAACTCCCCAGCGGAGAGCTCCCCAGAAGATAGCGGCTACATGCGCATGTGGTGTGGCTCCAAGCTGTCCATGGAGAACGCAGACCCAAAGCTGCTCCCCAACGGGGACTACCTCAATATGTCCCCCAGCGAGGCTGGTGCTGCCGCGGGCACGCCACCTGACTTCTTCTCAGCGGCTTTGCGCGGAGGCGGCGGCGAGGGCCTCAAAGGTGTCCCTGGCCACTGCTACAGCTCTCTGCCCCGCTCTTACAAGGCCCCCTATTCTTGCAGTGGGGACAGTGACCAGTATGTGCTCATGAGCTCCCCTGTTGGGCGAATCTTGGAAGAGGAGAGGCTGGAACCCCAGGCCACCCCAGGGACCTCCCAGTTGGCCGGCGCCTTTGGGGCAGCTGGGGGTGGCCATACCCAGCCTCATCACTCAGCAGTGCCTTCCCCCATGAGGCCGAGTGGTAGCGGTGGCCGCCCTGAGGGCTTCCTGGGCCAGCGCTGTCGGGCAGTAAGACCCACGCGCTTATCTCTGGAGGGACTGCAGACCCTTCCTAGCATGCAAGAGTACCCTCTACCCACAGAGCCCAAGAGCCCTGGCGAGTACATCAACATTGACTTCGGGGAGGCGGGCACCTGTCTGTCCCCGCCTGCCCCGCCTCTGCTGGCCTCGGCGGCTTCGTCCTCGTCGCTGCTTTCAGCCAGTAGTCCTGCCTCGTCCCTGGGTTCGGGTACCCCGGGCACCAGCAGTGATAGCCGCCAGCGCTCCCCGCTCTCCGACTATATGAACTTGGACTTCAGTTCTCCCAAGTCCCCTAAGCCTGGCGGCACCCATAGTGGGGACACCGTGGGCTCCATGGATGGCCTTCTCTCCCCAGAGGTCTCATCCCCATACCCACCACTGCCCCCTCGCCCTTCGGCCTCCCCGTCTTCCCTGCAGCAGCCTCTGCCACCCGCCCCGGGGGAGCTCTACCGCCTGCCTCCAGCACCCGCTGCCACTTCCCAGGGCCCCACTGCTGCTGGCCCCTCATCGTCCTCGGAGCCTGGGGATAACGGTGACTATACCGAGATGGCCTTTGGTGTGGCTGCCACCCCGCCACAACCTATCGCAGCACCCCCAAAGCCCGAAGGTGCCCGAGTGGCCAGTCCCACATCCGGCTTGAAGCGCCTAAGTCTCATGGATCAGGTGTCTGGGGTAGAGGCCTTTCTTCAAGTCAGCCAGCCCCCTGATCCCCACCGGGGTGCCAAGGTCATCCGTGCGGACCCACAGGGCGGGAGACGTCGCCACAGTTCAGAGACCTTCTCCTCTACCACCACCGTCACCCCTGTGTCCCCGTCCTTCGCCCACAACTCCAAGCGCCACAATTCGGCCTCGGTGGAAAACGTCTCTCTCAGGAAAAGCAGCGAAGGCGGCAGTGGCATCCTGGGAGGAAGCGATGAGCCACCCACATCCCCGGGACAGGCGCAGCCCTCGCCAGCTGTGCCACCGGCGCCGCAGGCTAGGCCGTGGAACCCAGGCCAGCCCGGAGCTTTGATTGGCTGTCCCGGAGGCAGCAGTTCTCCCATGCGCAGAGAGACCTCCGTGGGTTTCCAGAACGGCCTCAACTATATCGCCATTGACGTGAGTGATGAGCCGGGGTCCTTGTCCCAGTCTCAGCCGCAGCATCCACAGCCAGGAGACAAGAGCTCCTGGGGCCGGACCCGTAGCCTTGGGGGGCTCCTCAGCTCCGTCGGAAGCTCTGGCGCCAGCGGGGTGTGTGGGGGCCCAGGCACTGGAGCCTTGCCCTCTGCCAGCACCTACGCAAGCATCGACTTCTTGTCCCATCACTTGAAGGAAGCCACAGTCGTGAAAGGTGAGGTCCTTTGACCTTGAGGCTGGGAGGGAGGGTGGAGTATTGGGTGGCTTTGGATGTCACTCTACCCCAGTGGTTCCTCGGCTGCCATGTTATTGTTGTCTCTCTCTCTTCAATGAGCTCGTCAGGAACATTGACTTGGGTTTTGAGCTAGAGTTAATGCCTCCCTGTGGGCAGGAGACTTTGACCTTGTTTTTCGGGCCAGCCATCTCTTGCCTGGGTCTGTGTGGTCCTGCCCTTCCTTCCCATCTGCTGGCTGGGTGGGGTTTCTACAGAGTGGCCACTCCAGAGGAAAGTTGTTTAGGTCTTCACAGTTGATGCTGAGATGCTCCAGCTACTGTCTCTGTGTGTGAGTGACTGGGCCCCAGGTCACTGCTGCCCAGCTCTAAGGTTTATTGAAACATATCCAAGAGTCCCTCAGGAAGTGAGCATGAGTCTTGGTGGAATTGAGCATGAGTCTTGGTGGCTGCTCATAGGAGCCACCTGTCATCTCAAGTTCACATTGTAGACTGGGACAAGCTTGTCCATCAGAGGCACCATGGTTCTCACAAGGGAAATGGTAGTAGTGTGGCTTGGCTTACATAGCCTGATGGCAGCTGTTCTCACCTGAGCATCACTGGGAGTTTCCTGGTGGGTTTCCTGTCTGTGGGTACTAGGCAAGTAAACCTCCCAGGATTTCTGGTGCTGGAGGTCCAGGACTTGGCAAAATGGCGTTGTTAATAAGTCCCCAGGTAATGTTGGAGCTGTTGATGTAAATCCCTGGGGAGGTTTGGGAACTCGGGAGCCACTGGAAGGCCCTCGTGGGCTGGGTGGAACAAGGAATAGGGTTGGCATAGGGACAGGATGGGCTGGGCTTCTCAGAGCACCCCAGGCGGTAACACTCAGCCATGTTTCAGGATCAGGGATTGAAGTGCAGGTCTTTTCCAGAAACAGTGGGACTGGAGGACGCCTAGCACAGTCTCCTCCCCAGTTATCAAATATCCCCCAGCACAGAGATGGGCTTGCTGTGCACCTGGCACAGCCTTCTGTGTGTCGGAAAGGCTGGGGTGTACGAGGAGTCGGGGGCTGGAGTGCTGTGTTTCTATATGGGGTTGCTGGCAGAACAGACTGGGGGCCACGGTGGAGCCAGTTGGTGTGATTTGGAAGCAAGGTGGTGGTCTGTTTCACAGAGACCTGTACATTTTCAGTTCTTAGAGTAACCGGAGCAAGGGAATGTGATCTATATTCAGACTGTGTTTTCTAGTATTTGGGGGGCTGTTAATTCATAGGCTTCAGGCTTATAGCTTGGGGGAAATGCCATTATTCTAAGGTAATGGATGAAAAACTCATTCTTTTATTATTATAATTAAAACTGGAGCAGAGGAAGAGGAGTCTCCAGGAATTACCAGTAGTACAGCGCTTCAGCATCTAATTAAATCAACTAGAAGTTGGCACATTGTCTCCTCCATGGTCAGTCGCTCAGGTGAAGGTCATTTTGTCAAAGCTTTATTAAATAGTACAAAATTTCCAATGCTGGGCAGTTAAGAATCAACAGCCACAGACCATCTAAACACGGCAGGGTGTGACTGAATGGGGAGAGTCTGTCAGCCCCCACACACCACTACATCCCCCGACACACACACACACACACCACACTTATTGAGCAACTTCCATGTCCCTGGTGGAGGGGTGGGTAAACAGGCAGTTGGGGTTGAGTGGGTGGTCTCCTCCTCTGGGAAAACCCAGTCTGAAGTCTACACTTTGAAGCCTGAAGCCTGTGGTACAGTCATTACATTCAAAAAAGGATTCACTGGCAAATTAGAAAGAATGCTGATCCGCAGGGGTTAAATTTGTTTAGACACCTGCTTAGCCCTGCTTAGGGTTTCCCACCAGGATAAAATTCCTGTCAGCCTGCAGGATTCACACATGTGAAATCCAAACAGTTCTTCCTACAGGAGACATCTTGGTTACTGTTATTCTGATTTCTGTGGATATTATGCTAAACTCCTTTCTGAAAAGGGGTATTTTACAGGAAGAAGAGATAACTACAATTCATCTATTGTGCCAAAGCCACATGTTCAAAGGGAGGCATGCATGTATGCCAAATTAGATTTCTAGCAAATTGACTTGAACAGAGAGCAGCATTGCAGGGGGGGGGGGGGGTGAACGAGCACTCTTCCCTCACAGAGCTGAGCCCTTGATTTGTAGAAGCCAGGCTAGAAGCAGGAGTGTGACACTCAACTGCAGAATGTCCTTGCCACTTACCAAGCTGTGCCCAGGCTCTTAGCAGTGCCCTGTGCTTCTGCCCCAAGCTGCTCACTCGTACTCTCCTGGACAGACCCCATTAGTTACACAGACACGGAATAATTTAGCTCAACCCGGGTAGTATGTAGTACCTAAGTAATTCAGACAGAAAGTCCTGGCAGTATTTCATAGTAGATTGCAGTTGAATTGGGAATGGGGGTGGGTTTTAAACACTCCTTACTAAGAAGCTGGTAAACCCCAGGTATGTGTATATGTGTGTAGTTTGATTAATCTGTCAGAATTATCTTGTTTGGGAACTGGAAATTAATTGGATTAACTGTGTTTTAAAACTCCTTCTTATAAAAGTATGCACATTATTGACAATAGGATTATAGATTGGTGTGCTCCTTAAAATGTCAGTTTTCCTCCATAGAGGGATTTTCATTCCTTTAGTTTCTGATGGTAAAGAGGCTGATTGGATAGATAAGTACTATGGAAAGCATCTATATTTAGTTCTGTTTGCTCAAAAGACTATCCACACATCCTTCTCTAACAAGGTTGTCAGATAAATGAGGTGTTTCCAAAGGAGCTGGGGCAGGGTGTGTGTGTGTGTGTGTGTGTGTGTGTGTGTCTTGATTTAGTCTAGAAAGTTCCGCCTTTGGAAGTGTTTGATCCCTGGAGTTGCAAGCCTTGGTGGGTGCCTTCCAGACCTAGTGCCTGGGGGATGAGGCAGTGCCATGCAGGGTGCTCTCACTTCCTAAGGACCAGGCAGCTGAAGTGCTAAGGAAAACACTCTGGCTTGGGTGAATGAAAGTCACGTGGCCAGTTCTGCTTCCTTTATTGAGAGAAAAGCCTTTACAGAGTGAGAGGGAAGGAGGGTGGAGGGAGGAAGCCGGGGTTCTGGTTGCTAATCTCCTTGGAGAGCCGCGTACCCGCGCTTCTGGCTGTGCTGTCTACAGAACAGTTGATTCCGGCCCTTCCCCTGCTGGGTCACATAGACATGAGAAGAAGAGTGTCCTAAGCCCTTCCAGAGGGAGCAGCGTGAGGAAAACAGCAGTTCTGTCCGGTCAGGAATGTGGGCCGCCGCCACCGCGAAGGGACTTTTGGAAATGAGTGCTCTTGAATTAAAACTTAATAAAGAAAACCCAAACTCAGTAGTCTGGGAGTGGAGACAAAGCCTTCTTAAATGCTTACCATCCCTGACGCATGGTTGGCTGTGCGCGGGGCTCTGAGAAACCCACCTCGGTTCTTTAAGAATTACATAAAGCCAGGTGGTAGCTCAGCCTTAGAGCAGTGTGAGAGGAGAACAGCAAAAAACAAAAACAAAAACAAACAAAAAAAACCCACCAAGATTTGTTCCAGAAAGGGGGGAAAAATGAAAGTAACAATGTAGAGATTCCAATTACATAGTAGCAGAACAATTAAGAAAAACAGGCCTGCTGTCTGCCCTGGCTTCAAAGCGCGCTTTACATTCCTGTCTGTGATGTGCTCAGGTATTAAAAGCTGTTGACAAGATGAGGATGTGTAATTAGAATATACATTTTAAAAACTGACTCTTAATGCTGGAAGCTCTAAGTAACAGCCAGGCCCACAAACTTTAGATGTTTAATTAGCCGGAGTTCAGCAGGGATTCAGTTCTGTTTGTTGACTTAACTTGGGGGTCACTCCTGAAGTTTTGATTTCAGTACTGTGCTGTCCGTCTATAGGGTAGGAACATGCTGGATTCTTTGCTCTTCACCCCCAAAAGAGCAATTTTCATAGCCGCAGCTGGGCATAAAGGCGTTCTGTTAGATTCCTGTTAACATCTTTCTCTGGAAGCATATTCTGAGAGCTAGGTAACTTCGCTATCAGATTTGGCAAGACAGCCCGCTTTTTATTTTGTTTTGGGAGGGGGCATTGGATAGTACAGAACTGAATGTTTTCCGCTCACCTTGGGAACTTAAGGGAAAATGTAACTCTATTCTTCTATCTGCATTGCCAGTTAGGGTGGGGGCCACTTTGACTCAGAGGGGAGCTCAGCTCCAGATGCAGCCTCTTTGCCTAGAGAACTGTTGTAGGGGTGGAGTCTCTTCAGTCTCCCTAGACCAGCACAAAAAGTGTATGTTTTCCTGCAAGATGTGCCAAGCGTTTTACTGTTGCCATTTTAGTACTGACCTGCTACAGAGGTTGTGTTCCTTATCCGGCTCTGGGTCTTGTGGCAGCAATGCTTTCCAGATCTAAACAGAATACTCTTTATTTTCATTGGTCTGAATTTATCAGTCAAGACTGCAGGGGGAAGGGGCGCAGTTGAAGGGTTTAGTTGAGGTGGGTGGCACCGGGAGGGTCGATGCCAGTGTGTTTCTGGAAGGAGCTGGTAGGGGATGCTGGGGTCAGTGGCGGCCACTGGTCTTTTGTGGGTAGTTTCCTAGGCTCATACGGAGGGTGCCCTGAAGTAACACATGCAGAAGAAAGTTGGAATAGACAGGGAAGCAAGCTGCACACCAGGAGCTGCTTGCTGGGTACAGAATGTGCCAGACACTTCTGGGCTTGGCAGTCTTAATTGAATTCATTGTGTTAGAATGCCGAAATAGAGTTGGGTTAAAATATACAGGCTGTGTATGGATGATAAAGCAGTCCATTTAATAATTGCAATTTCTTTTTCTGCTAAACTAGAAAAAATACCGAGTTTTACACAGTCATAGTTATTTGTCCAAAGACGTGCTAAAAAAGAGCAGGCAAATGATTTAAACACTGTCCCACTTTCTTGCGTGGTATTTATGCAATGACATTTGCAAAATATTTCTTCTTGTGCATTTACTGAAATTGGGTCAAACGTTTGGATCTACAATATATCTTAAAGATAAACCTTTACATGAACTTTAAGTACCAAGTCTTTTAATATTTATTTTAAAAAGCATCAGGTTTTCTAGAAACACTTGTTTAGAGCTGGTATCTATGTTCCCAAATGGTTTTTTTTCCTCCAAAACCCATAGTTCTTTTTTTTTTCTTTCTTTCTTCCTAATTGAGACTTGAATGCATCTGTCTTTTCTGAGGACATTCAAATCTTTATACAGTCACCTCAAGAATATTGATCCTCTATTGTTTTACTCTATAGAGAGTTGGTATAATTCCTAGTGATTTATCATGGTATTTAAGCTTGGGGTCTTTTTCAAAGCATAAATGTAAGCTCTATAGTTCATCCTGGAATACCATTTTCACTATCGCTTCAAAAGCCATATGTTGGCATTGGGGTGACTCTGCTTTTTCCCTGTGGTCACAGTGTAGTGTTTTAATATTTATTACTATGACACAAGATTTCTCTACTCATTCTGTGGACTTAACTCAGGCCATCTTCAGGGACCAAAGTGTACTATTAACAATCCAGAAACGTGGTAAACACAATATGATGCTGAAAGAATTCTGCCCATTGGGTGTGATGAAAAAGAAACGTATTCTGAGCAGTACTGAACGGTAACTTCACAGGGCACAGTGGGCGAAATTCAAACCTTTATATGGTGTTTTTATTTCTGTAAGTATAATGTCATGTGACATTCATGCATCTTATGATATATGCAGAATCCGCTTCTATGTGTGTGGGTGTTTTGCCTGTATTTATGTCTGTTTATGTCTGTGCACTGCGTGTGTGTGTGTGTGTGTGTGTGTGTGTGTGTGCGCGCGCACGCGCGCCTGCTGACCAAGGAGGCCAGAAGAGAGCATCCGATCCCATGGAACTGGAGTTACAGAGGGTTGTGAGCCACTGTGTGGGTGCTGGGAATCCAACCCAGGTCTTCTGAAGGAGCAGCCAATGCTCTTAAGAGCTGAGCCATCTCTCCATCCCGACTCAGTTTTTGATGGAATTACAGAACCTGGTGGTCAGAGAGTCAAGCGACCTGTCCAGAGTCATGAGGACAAAAGGACGGAGCAGTGTTGGCTCCTGAGGCCGTAGCCCAGGCTCTTTATGTTGGATTCTCAGCTTGGGAAGCACAAAACCCACGCTGCCTCAGAATTTCCCAGCTGGCTTCTGTTTCCTGTTTCTGTCTGTGGTAGTGAGTTAATCTCCCCTTTCCCTCTCACTTCCCTCCTTAAAATTTCAGAGTAAAATGGGAACAGTTCAGGAAGAAGAATGGAAGGATGGATGTTGTGGGAAAGTCCTCTCAGTTTTTAGATTTTTTTAAGCCAGTTTCCACCCATCAATTTGAAGAACTTTGGTGTTAATTTCCAACCCCCCCCCCCTTTTTTTTTAATGAGCCCTCTTTTGTCCATGGATTTGTGAGCTTAACACCTGGTGGTAACTTCTCAAGGTCCAGCCATGCTTCCCGGATCTCTCCTGAGTGAAACATTTCTATTCCTCCAGCAGTTTTTAAGTTTTAGTAAAGAACACAGGGCACGGACATAGCACTTGATACAAAATTTAGCATCCACGTACGTTGAGCCCCTTCAGCTCAGTGTGGGAACAGTAGGGGATGTGGGGCGGGCTCCAGGAGAGCATCTGAGGACACAGAGCCCGAGTGGCAGCCACTGCCCAACGGCGATTCAAGATCAGATTGAGCTAGGGTAGAGCGGTTACGACGTACCACCAGGAGAGCATTGAGAAGGTGGTCCAGAGGCTGGCACGCCTTGGGTGCACTTCTGAGCACTGTGCTGAAGTCTCTCCTGGGGTCAGCCTGCTCCGGTGGATGACAGAGCAGCTGAGCATGCGCAGCAGATCCCACCAGCCCCTCTGCTGTCGCGGCCCGTTCAGGGAACTGCTTGGGTCGAGACAGGGATGCATTTGAGGGAGAAAAGCAAAGTGCCTAGTGAGAAGATTGCTCACACAACAGACGGGGGGTGCGGGGGGTGCGGGGGGTGGGGGGGGTGGGGTGGGGGTGGGGGGGATGTTGTTAAGAAGAAATGTTTCTAGGCTAGTTCAACATGAAGGCTGAGGCTACCTGGCAACCCTGAAGCCTTCGCTCTTCAGGACAGAATCAGCCCTGCTGACCAGTGATGCAGGCTGGGTTAATAGTCTCAGCCTCTGTGTCCTATCCCTGGAATATCATATACTTCTCACAGCCCGTTAGCAGCTTCCAAAGAGATGAGTCATTAACTCAGCTAATGATGAGTAGATTTGGAAACACCAATTCAGAATTAGCCTCAGGACCAACCAGTTAGGGGCTAATCATCTGTTGCTGAGGTGGTTATCTTTTTTGGGACCAAGTATTCCATGGGGTCTTAATGTTCTTAAAGTCCTTAAAAAAAAGTTGTGGGGAAAATCATTTAGCTAGATTTTTACAGGATGACAAATGGGTTTCATTCAAATTGAATTGGACACAAGCTGCCCCCTTCGGAGGTGGTGTGGTTATAAAAGAATACTTAGGCAGAACACCCCAAGAATTCATTAGATGCTCAGAGTTAGAACTGGAGGAGAGCCTTGGAAGGCCTAGTGCCCTAGCTGATTATCTTGCTTATGCTGGCTCCATCCTAGAAGAGGATTCCTTCTCCCTAGCTGAGGGCAGCCCTGGGCCAGGAGCCTGCCATTACGAGCAGCATGTGCCCAGAGCGGGCTGATGGAAGGAGACTTCCACAGGACAAGCAAACCAGAACCGAGGCAGCTTCTCCAGGTTCAAGGGAGGGTCGGGTTCAAAGCTGACCGTCTCAGCCATCATGGGTCTGTGGAGCACTCTCTAGACAGAATGTTTAGGACAGAAGATGGACTCTGGCTGCCCTAACAGACCAGTCCCAGCCACTGTCTCTGTAAATCAATTAAAGAGGCAAAGAGACACGTGCTCCGTCAATGGAGGAGGAATGAGGAATGGTTCCGCGCATCTTGTGACCACGGGTCCATCTTGGGGCACCGACTTGTGTGTTGGGTTTAGAGGAAGAATTAGGGCTAGGGTCAGGGGTCTTGTGTAATTAAGCAGCCCCTGCCGAGCTGTGTCACCCTTATCTCAGTTCTGATTCTCCAGGATGGTCCAGAGAAGTACTTCCTGCCTGGGGGGGCAGCTGGCTCCTGCGGGGTGGGCTGCCCGCGTGTTCATAGGTGATTGCCCTCGTGGGGGTGGGGGCGCTGCCTCGGGAGTCTCTGCTGTTCCTGGAATCACAAGTGGCTGAAAGTCTACAACAGCAGCTTATCTCTGTTCCTTCAGCGTCAGAGGGGGGTGGGGTAGATTAGGCAGAACGAGGCTGGACTCTGAGCCAAAATGAGACACACACACACATGCACGCACGCACACACGCACGCACGCACACAGTTAACATATCAGGCTTTTGCCCTGTTTTTAGTTACTTTGTAGGCTTATATGAGAAGGAAACACTTCTTTGCTAAAGTAGCTTCTAGCTGTATTTAATTATGAAGTTGGTCGTGAGGACTGGGGCCTCCATTTTCCATCTTCTGGCGTGCTGTGAGAGCTCTTGCTATCACAAACATAGAAGACTTTTCCAAGTGTGGCGTGTGTGGATTCCCTGAGCGCGGCCCTGTGCCTCGCTGTAATTGAGCACACGCCGGGGAAAACCACCTGTCACTGCGGTGACCCTGTTGTCCTCTGCCTTCTTAGTTGTCAGAGAGGCAGGGGGATCCTCTCTTCTCCCCTGGATTAGGCCACCCTGGGCCACTGCCCTACCCTCACCCTTGCTCAGGATCTTGGCTGCCTGGCCCTGGCAGATGGAGAAATAGTGACGTGGGGTGAGAAATCTTAGAAGTGGATTGAGATGACCCCGCTAGATTTTAAAAGTGTACCAATAAAGCAGGAGCGTCAGGCGGGGTCCGCCACAGTGGTGGATTAAAGAGCGCCACTGAGAAGCTGGTTTTGTGTGAAGAGGTCAGAAGTGGAGCTGCTTCGGACTGCGGCACCCGGTGGGTATGGGAGGCTCTGGTGGTCACGTGGGATGCTATTCTGGACGTGGAGACCTGGCTTGCCTTGCTGTGAGTGTGGAGCGGAGGATGGCCAGCGTGAGCTTGGAGTTCTTCCGGCCTGTTGGTGTGCGGAACGTGCATAATGGATGGGTCCGGCCAACAGCACGCGTGGTTTTAAAAACTTGCTGGTGTTTGGGAGTGGTTCAGCCTCAGTTTGCTGAATTCCATTTTAACGAGTTATTGCAGAGACAGTGCCTCAGAGCACTGTCCGCCTTGGCAGGCTAGGCATGAGGCTCATCCTCTGTTTACCTCCACGGTTTGTTATCCTCCTGGAAGCCAAGGCATGACTTGCTGCTTTCCAAGGGAAATCGAGGGGAAAAATTCTTTACCATGGTTCATGTAAACGGGATTTCACAAGTGTATACACATAGAAAATTCCTCGTAGGCAGATGAGTGTATAAGCTGGTGTTCCCAAGGGCACTCTCCTCACAGAGAGGCATTCTCACTCTGGGGCACATCTTTGTCCCCACCCCTCCAGCATCCTTTCATCGTTCAGAGAGGGGGGCCGCCTCCCTGCAGACCTTCATTCTGAGGGGGCCGTGCCTGGATGCTGCTGGGTTTCCTTCTCTTGAGTGGCCCCTTCCAGCTGGTGCAGGGGGGTTGGCAGGAGACGGGAGTGCATAGGACAGGAGCAGGTGGCATGTCCTTGTTTGGGGTCTATCTAGCTATCCAGGAGGGTTGGCTTTGTCTGTACCCGCAGCCCAGCTTTTCATCCTCTGTCTCCAGGAGCCTTGACCCTGGAGCTGAAGTTGTCTCTCTGAAAGTGTGGTCCGTACGGCCTGGAGGGCTCGGGTCACCTTATGAGCACGCTGGCCTTTGGCTGCTAGAGCAGTGCACTGCCTGAGGAGTCCCTGTAGATCATGTGGTGTTGGCTGAACTGTGGGCCAGCGGGGGCTAGAGGGAGGCAGGGTAGGGCAGCTGCTGTGGTGGCTGGGTGCTGTGCCACATGGTGGTATACAGTCGGTGTTGACTTGGTTCTGTCTGTCAGGGTTTGGGCAGAGCAGGGAGGCAGAGACCCCTTGGCCTTCTGAGGCCCTTAGCTTTCAGTGGGCTGGAGTTACCTCCAGCAGGAGTTCCCCTTCCCACCATGGTGGTTCACCCTGTCAACTGAGCTGGTTCTCCTTTTGCGAGGACCTGCCTGCCTGCCTAGTTCCGTGTGCTTCCCAGGGGTCCCTGTTTGCATTGTTCCTGGAGGCATCTTAGGGGGATGGGGCTGTGACAGCAGGTCCCCTTTGCCCGACTCCTGTGACTCGCCCAACAGCCAGAAGAGCCAGCCTTCCTCAGCAAGCTCAGGGCCTCAGGGTCTGAAGAAGTCTTTGTAGTTCACAACATGGCATGTGGCTGCATGCCTTCATGACTAATGTGAAGGAGTCTGGCCCCAGAGTGTGAGTCACGCGAGAAAGCATGTGCTCCTTGATGTAGAAAATCAGTATTCATGTATGTTTTGTTTGTAGTCATTATGGTTTCTATATACAATCTCCTTTGATAGTTTCACTGTGATACAGGGGTTGGCGGGGAGCTGAGGTAGGGAGAGAATATCCCTATCTTCAGGAGTAGGTGTGGTTGACCTAGCTGAGAAATCACCTGGTTGATGGTGGCCATGGTCCACCTTGAGTCTAACTCTGGCTATTGTAACCTCGTGCCTCCCAAGCATACATCCCATTGAACCAGGGAAAGCTGTGTGGGCTTCTGGGTGTGTGGGTGGGTCTTCCCAGCTCTGTTAACCCAACCTAGAAATTCCTTCTCAGACATGCCCCAGAGGTTATAGATCCTATCGACTCGACAATCAGTATGAGCCCTCGTATCTCCCAAGTGGATTGGCTATCAGTTGAAGGAAAGTACATGAATCTGCTCTGAATATTTATTCTACTTCTCCATAATTTGACAGGAAAAAAAATAGGTTTTATAACTCCAATTGTAAGCATTTTTATAGTGTACATAAAGCATAGTTTTTACATCTGTGTAAGCATCATACAAAAATGTGCTGCATCTGACAAAGGTGTCCTTAGAAGATGCCTGCCCCTTTAATGCTAGTTCATGCACCAGCTATGGAAGTATAGCCCTTGGAATCACATTTTCAAGCGACCTAAGAGAGCTCTGGCTTGATGATGAGTTGCAGGTGGGGTCCGGTGTCAGTTTCTCTTTGTGAAGCTGAGTATCCCCCAAGCTTGCGTTTGGAGGTGACCAGATGGAATGTGTGCCGGGCTGTGCTGTAGGAAGCCAGAGAGGCTGGGTCTAGAGAGTGCTGGCTTCACACTCGGTCTTATGACTCGCAGGGTCCGTAAGAGGATCGCTTGGCCTTTGGCAGACAGTATTGCATTTCTGAAGAGCGTAAGCTTGCAGATAATTTCCAGAGGCATCGGTTAGTCTCAGGTGTAACACACAGGTGGAAAATGTGTGATGCTGTTTGGACAAACCTGCCTGTGTCTCCTTTTGGCGTTCCTTGTTAAACGCTGGTGGGTTCATGTGCCTTTGAAGGGTTGGTGGACTGGTTCTGTGAGGGATTGGACAGTGAAGGTTCATGCTTGGTTGTCATAGCTACCCAGCTGTGCTAGGTGAGTGACAGTGGCTGTGATCTAGTAAGACTTTATTTACAGAGATTCGGCCGGCCCGTGCTGTGCACCGCCATCCTTTGTGAGATGGAGAGTATTCCCCTTCCTAGGTATCTGAGACACCACCTTCATGCTTCCCTTTGGAGGTTGTGTTTATCTTTTCTGCTCCGGGAAGTGGCGTAAGCTGTAAGGGTGTCTGTTGTTGTTGTTAGTTGAACTTAGCTTGACTAAGGAACATTGTCCTGAGTGCAGAGGACATGAAGGCCAGAAGGACATGGTCACATGCAGTCTAGCAAGCAGGCTGGTTTCTCAGGGCATGTGTATATCACCTAGTCTTACTCATTACATAGGATCAGATACTAGTATGGTATTTAATGTCCTTTGAAGAGAGTTCTGTAAAAAGCCAATGAAAAAAATTTGCACGATCTCATACATAGAATCTTAAGAAAAAAAAAAAAAAATCCAGGTTAAATGTACAAAGAGCAGAGAGCTCCATGAACCTGGTTGTCATGGGGCTGGGTTAAGCGTGGAGAGGGACAGACACAAGGAAGCCAATGCATAGGGCAGCTGGCTCTTTGGAGTCCACAGCGTGGGACAGCTCTGTTAGGGAGTATTGTTTCTGTTTTCAAACAAGTAACCTTTAGCTGCTCTTGCTACCAAAATGTAACTAGAGGAGGTGACAGCGGGGAACTGGTTAATCCACTTCTGGTAACCTTTCTACTCTGTAAGCGTGCCCCACAGCATCCTGCCTGAAGCCTCCTTTCTTACAAAACAAAACCCAACAAATGGTTCAGGGCAGAAGAGGAGACGGGGTTGAGTGGACTCTTCTTCTTCCCTCACCCCCGCTGGGCCCCCAACATCTGTCCTGGGGGGCCAGAGGGGCCCCCCGTTTGACAACATTGGGGAGAAGTTGTCCCTGGCTTCTCCCTCTGGTTTTAACCGGGGTTAGAGTGTCCTAGTTTGAGAGAAAGGGTCCCCTAGGATACAGAAGACTCTGGACTCCCAAGGCCCTGGGCCGGAACATGAAAACAGCTTGGCCCTGTGACGTTGGATCTGCACCTGCCAGTAGCTGAGGCTTCCTGTCGGGGAGAAGCTCGCGATGCCCACATTAGGAAACAGCCATTGAAACCTTGGCTTGTAAAAGCCGCCGGGGCTGAGCTGGCAGGTTCCCATGGGCGAAGCTTTGGGTGTGTAGAGAAAGTTTAAAGTGGGGTACTTCACAGGCTGTGGGGCCTCTGAGCACACCGTGGCTAGGCCATTAAGAGGCTGTCTTCCTTGAAGGATTAAAGCTGCGTAAAGGGGAGATGGTTCCAGCCTTGAGAAAGCTACATGGCTTCATCTCCCGTCTGGGATTGATTGTGCCATTAGCAAGTTCCAACTCGAAGGTAGGGAGTTTGTTTAATAACAAGCACTCAGAATGAAAGGATTTTGTCGGTGGAAGTGAGAGCTCACGTGAAAGAAAAGTCCGACTCTCTCAAGCAGGTCGTCACAGGGAGCTTAATCATCCATGTTTTCCTTGTAAATGATTTTTTCCAATTTAGATGAAAGGTTAAGTAACCGTTTGCTTTTCTTAGAATCTCTGGCGGCTTTGTTATCACACCCAACCTGACTTTTTTTTTTTTAATGCTCTTAGCAAAGTAAGAAGATACTAAATTATCAGGCATATTTTTCTAGGAATTTCTCTTCCAACTGAAAAGCCTGTTTTCCCAACTAGTTCTGTGTTTAAATAAAAAGCCTAAACTGGGCATTGAGATGGGCTTGAAGGATATGGGACCTCACCAAAGGGCTCATTTCTTCCTTAATTTGGTTTGCTACTAGAAACATAAAATACGTGGCCTCCGGTTTTCTTTTGTCATGCAAATCAATATTCATCTAAATAGCAGTAGTGACCCGGAACCCTGAATATGCTAGGAGTCCACACCTGCTCTACTCTGTAGTGCGCAGAGCCTCCCTGGGGCTCCAAGTGAGGGTCTGTGTGTGGCTCTTTGTGGGAGAGTAGGGCTTGCAGAGGTCTGGAGACAGAGCCTGAGCTCCCCAGGGCAGAGCTGTCCTGACCCAGGTATATGCCCGGGATCTTGAACATTGACGTGTGAAAGGCCTTGATGTCAAACGTGCGAAACCCAGCGTCTCAGGAGACAGCCCAGCGGAAGTCCACCTGACTCAGGCGCCCTGTGTCTGTCTTATTTCTTGCTAACAGACTCCGGGGTTGGTGCTCAGCTGGGTAGTGGAGTGGGACTTCCTTGTTTTTCTGCTTGTCCCACAAACTGTGAAGACCTTCTCCCTGGTCCTTCAGCAGTGTGTCTGTCCTCTGTCCTGACCTCAGTCCCCTGTCCCCTCTCCTCCCGCCGTCTGCTCTTCTCTTGAGATCTGAGCAGAGTCTTTGGAGGTGGAGCCGCTGGGGCTCATTGAATTCTTTCTGCCCTGGGAAAAGGTGACCTGAAGGCTCGTCCTCGGGGACTGTGTCCCACGTGGTGCATATCAGTGACATAAGTCATCGGTGACAGCTGAGGGAAGGTGAAGCATAGTTGGGCTCTATGGCAGAGCAAACAGACGGAAGTTGCTTTGCTAATGGCTTTCATTGTTGCTACCTGTCTGCTTTTCGTGGCTCCAGGCACTTGCTGCTTTGCAGGGTTCGTCTCTGATCTTAGGGATTTGGGTGTAGAATTGCAAGGAGATTTCAAATCCTGTGACTCCGGGCTCAGTATGAGCTACCGCCAAGCGCCGGACAGGGGTTTGTGGGTCTGTCCTGTGTGCAGTGCAGGATCTTCCCGGGTCTCTGTTTTACCACTGGGACTGGGCAGCGCCAAGTCTCTCCTTTCTGAAGGCACATGCAGAGCAGAGTGACCATAAATTAATCATCCTTGTGTTGCTTCCAGGGGTTTGACATAGGTAATGAATAAATAAATGTATACTGGCATCTTGTCCTTAGGAACTATAAATATTTAAGGTTGGGGATGTCAGATTAGCAGGGTTAGAAAATACTTTCCTTCCTTGTATTCTACGTGAACCAGCCCAGTCAAAGTAAACAGAAAGGCGTGGGGCACACACATCCTGGTTCACACGCAGAGGGCGCACATCCTACTTTCCACCCGGGTCAGTTCCCAGCTCTGGTTCCACTCCTGATGGACTGGAAAGGGTTGGTGAGGGCAGAGGCCTGATCTTAGGTGTCTAACCCCCAGGCCTAGGCCAGCCTCTTGAATGTGGCCCTCCTCAGGCATACATTATCCTGGCTTTGGTAGGCCAGGGCTCTGGCCAGCATGTGCAACATAGATTTTGCCACCTGCTCACACTGGAGAAAGGTGTTTTGGATGTTGATGTAAAGATAGCCAGCTTCAGTCTTAGGCCTTCTTTTCATAAGGATAGACAAGTGGAAGTTCCTTTCTCCACCTCCTTCTTCAGTGGTACTTCCCAGTTTTAGGGCTCCATGGAGTGGGGGGTAGCAGACTTTCTTTTTAGCAACCAACCAGCTCCCAAATCAAGACATGGAAACTTCTTATTAGTTATGAACACTTGGCCTTATCTTAGCTTCTATTTCTTGCTGTCTCTTATAACTTAAATTATCCTGTTTCTCTTCATCTACATTTTACCTCAGGGCTTTTTTTTTTTTTTTTTTTTTTTTTTTTTGGTTTTTCGAGACAGGGTTTCTCTGCGTAGCTTTGCGCCTTTCCTGGAGCTCACTTGGTAGCCCAGCCTGGCCTCGAACTCACAGAGATCCACCTGGCTCTGCCTCCCGAGTGCTGGGATTAAAGGCGTGCGCCACCACTGCCCGGCTCTACCTCGGGGCTTTTTACCTTTCTTTCCTTCTGTACGTCCTACTTTCATTACTGGCTGGCAGCTGCCTGGTTCTGAGGCATGTCCTTCTCTTTCTCCCTCATTCTCTCCTCCTTCCTCTCTCTTCTTTTCTAGATTCTTTTTCCTCCTCATTTTCTCTGCCTGCTGATTCAGCCTAGTCCTCTCCTGCCCAGCTATTGGCAGATCAGCTTTTTCTTAGACCAATCAGGTGCCTTAGGCAGGCAAGGTGAAATAGCAACCCATCTTTACATAGTTAAACACATCTTTACATAGTTAAATACATCCTTATATCATTAAACAAATGTGACACACCTTTACACAGTTAAATAGTCCACAGCAGAAACAAATGTAGCAGATCGTTACATAGTTACATTTCTACAACTGTAGGTCCAGTGAAGCTCCCAGAGTCCCCTTGGTTCCCTGTTTCTGCAGCTCCCCCCACCCCCAGGATCGCTTCTGATGGCTCATCCTGTTGATATTTATAGAGGTTCCCCAGGTCCCTCACACTGTCTCTGTCAGCACTGTGGCCACCTGAAGACTTGTCTTAAGGAACTGTTGGTAACTGTGGTTCTGTTAGTGTGTAGACACACTCAAGTTGAAGTCCCATGATCCTCAAGGAGTCCTGAGGTCCCCATACTAGTATTATGATCATTTGTAGGCTGTAAGAGTGTTTGACCTCACAGCAGACAAATTCCATCACCTTGTACTTCCCTGGTGTGTGTGAGAGAGAGAAAACGTGGGATGCGCCCATTCTGAGCACACCGGTCTCAGAGCTGGCTGTGGTGCTGATTTCCCTGTCCTGTTGCGCATGTGCTGGGCACTTGTTCATCCTCCCGAAAGAATACTGTTTTTTGCATGAAGAGACCGTACTTGAGGATAGAATTCAAAAAGAATCATGCTGAAAGGACTGTGCATGGCGAATGAGATTCTTCCTGCTTCTCAGCTCAATCTTTGTCTTTAAATACTGTTTGACTTGATATGTGCTCCCGAAGACCTGATGCTTGGGGTTGGATGTCTCGGCCACATGGCATCCCTAAGAAAGTGCAGCCCTCACTGGCCCTTGAACGCACCCGTGATGTAGTGGAGACATGGAGGGACTCCCAGAGCTCCTTCCAAGAGCGTGGGTTCAGTTTCCTCTCCCCAAGTGTTGTGTAGAAATCAGTGAACTTGACTGGTGTTTTCCTGGAGGAGTTTCACTAGGTGAGGGTCACCTGAGTGACAAGATGCTGTCATTTTGTTGTGAAACTTGGGCCCTGCTTGTTAAGGTGTGCCAGCAGCCAGGTGCCACCGTACCCTGGAGTCTCTTGGGGTGAAAAAAATCACAGTGATCAATGGTCAAGACAGGACCTAGATGGCCGACCTTTTCCTTAGGAAGAAATACTGAATTCAATGTCTGTCGACTTCATTTGCATAATGTGTATCTCCTAATTGTAGAAAGAATGTAAAACTTACAAAACAAACAACCATGATTTGCACAGCCTCCAAGTGTCACGTTCTCAGGGGAGGTAGAAGAGTTGGGGTGTTTCCTCTGTCTGCCCAGATCTGTGCTTTGCTGGAGAGTAGCCACACATTCTTATTTGTGCTGGGTGTTCCTTAGGGGCTTCTTTTCAGCTTCAGGGCACACTGCAAATGTCCTTCCTGCTGAGTCAGGCCTGTGAACTCAAGAACACACTCACACGCACACTCATTCTCTCTCAGTAGAGAATGAGGTTCAAGAGTCAAAGATTAGAGTTCCATTCGATGTTGGAGGTGTGCCTGGCTGTATGATGATGATATTAGAGCTAAGAGAGAAAAGGTCTGACCAGTTTAAGACCTGGTGTAGCCTTGTTGCTATCATCAAGAGTGATGTAATGTGGTGGTACTGTGTTCCCCAAAATATTGTGTACCTTAATAAACTTATCTGGGGTCAGAGAACAGAAAAGCCACTAGATACTTAAGATAGGCAGTGGTAGCACACACCTTTAATCCTAGCATTCCAGAAGCAGAAATCCATCTGTTCAAGGATACAGGCAAGCATGGTGACTCACGCCTTTAATCCCAGAAAGCAAGCCTTTAATCCCAGGGAGTGGTGGTAGAAAGCAGAAAGATATATAAGGCGTGAGGACCAGAAACTAGAAGCATTTTGGCTGGTTAAGCTTTTAGGCTTTGAGCAGCTCAGTTCAGCTGAGAGCCATTGGGATATGAGGACACAGAGGCTTCCAGTCTGAGAAACAGGATTGGCTGAGAAGTTGGCCAGGTGAGGTTAGCTGTGGCTTGTTCTGTCTCTCTGATCTACTAGCATTTGCCCCAATAACTGGCTCAGGTTTGATTTCATTAATAAGAACTTTTAAGATTCTTGCTACAATATAAAGTTAGTATGTCAGTTTATTTTAAAAGCTAAGGAACTTTTAAGATAAAAAGACAGGGTCATCATGATGTGACATCAGTTTTCCAAGTTATGCAGTTCATTGACGAAAGAACATAAGTGTATACGTGTGTACACACACACACACACACACACACACACACACACACACACAAAGGTAAACGGACTTTACACACTTAAGAGTGGAGTCTGGTGGTAGAGGTATGCTGCCCCTCCATGGGAGGGGAAAACAGGTGCAGCTGGTCACATGACCCCATGATAGTCTTCCTGCCGCCCAGCTCAGCAGGAGAGTTGGTGCTTGGTGCTTGGTGCGATGTGTACAGGCTAAGAGGTCCTGAGAGCCGTGTGGCAGCAGGCATGTGGCTGTGAGAACTTTCAGGTTTAGGGTGTGGTTTTCTCGAGACAGGGTTTCTCTGTGAGTAGCCATGGCTGGTCTGGAGCTCACTGGGTAGACCAGGCTGACCTCGAACTCACAGAGATCCTCCTCCCTCTGCCTCCCGAGTGCTGGGATTAAAGGGGAGAGGTCCCTGTATTAGTATTGCAACCATCTGTAGAGTGTAGGAGTGTTTGGCCTCACAGCAGACAAGTTCCGTACATTGTATCACCCTGCCCGAGTCTGGGTCTTGTTAAGAAGAGGGGAGATAACAGGCAGTTTCCTGGGGCAGGAGAGTGCACTCCAGGCAGCCCTTCTTCCCTGGAGGAGTCAGGTTGACAGCGGTGGTACAGCCCCTCCGCAGATGAGTGAGGTGTGCGGTGGCTGTCATTCATCCCCAGTGCCTGGGGAGGCAGGCCGGTCCCCCCAGCACAGATGCTTGTCCTGAAGGCCAGAACCCTGCCCATCCCCTGTGACTTCTTTGCTGGACTGCTTGGGAAGGTGTTGGGGCGGGGAGACGGACGGACGGACAGACGGACGGACGGGGGACGTTCCTCACCTATGTGCAGATGGATTGGAGTGCACCCTGCTGCCCCATCTCCAGGACGGCCATCTTGAATTTGCATCTCCCTAGTGCCTCATTTGTGGGGAGAGGCCCACATCCCAAATTCAGGTCCATGGGTTTGGGGGAGCCCTCGGCTTGCTGTGGTCCCTGGAGCATGGCTCACCAGTTATCTGATCTTTTTTTTCAGAGTGAAATGCTGCCGGCTCCATCCCCACCACACGGAACTCCGAATCCATTTGAAGGAGATGCCTAGCATGTTTCCAACCGACGCTGCTCACTTTCCTTTCAACGGGAGCAACTCTACATTTTGAGACTTCTGTGAATTGTGTTAGATAAGGAACCAAGAGGCAAGGCCCCCCCCTCGCCTGTTCCCACACGGGGCACTCGTCGCCATCACACCGTTTGTGTTGCGTTTTGTTTTGTTTGTGAACAGATGAGTTGATGGAGTACACTCCAGGAGATTGGACGTCTCCATCGGCCCCCGTTGATCCTGGCCGTCCTTGTCAGTCCTCTGTTACTTTCATTTTGGCAAAGTGGAGTAATCCCTCAGCATGCAAGGAGATGCTACAATACCCATGAAAGTGGTCAAATCTGGTATTTACTGGCTTACGGTCAAAACTACCACAGTCCTACCTCAGTTCAAGGTGAAGCCCAATTGTTTGGCAGGGTTCAGGGCAGCTCTGCCCCAGTGTGTCACATGCTGACCTCCGTCTCTCTGATAAGTGGGTGTGGATTCCAGTCCAGGTACCTGCAAATGTTTACTTATGCACAGAGCCCGGTGTGGGACTGACAGTTATTTCTCCGTGGGATTGGACTCGAAGACGGATTAATCCTAGTAATTCCTGAATGTGACTGGAGCAGCCTCCTTCTGGAAATCGTCAGCCGTCTTTGGGGGTCGGGGTAGGGAGGGGTAGATCTCTGTCCCTTTAACAGGTTTCCTGACTCTTCTCTCTTCAGATGGTAAAAGCCTTTTCTCCTGCCCACAAGTCTCCTGACTGAACCTTAGCTCGCATCCCTTGAACCAAAAACTCAACGTAGGCATGCTCAAAGCTCAAGGCTGGTTTGGGTTTGGCAAATTTTGTTTTTTTTAAAGATATTATCTCTGACTTAACGTTGCTTTGTTGGATCAACAAGGCTGCCCTGAACAGGAGGGGAGGCATTCCAGCCGTTGTCCTGTTGATGGCAGAAGAGGAAATCCCGCCTCTCTCCCTACACGCCTGTCAGCAGTTCCTGACAAAGACTACCCTGGTTCTGTTTTCAGTGTTCTGAAAATGTCAGTGTTGTGGAGTTGTTTCGTGTGTCATCTCGAAGGGCTGAGCTTGCCAGCAGAATATCTGTCACCTTGCTGCTCCGTCACAGGGCTGGAGACCCTGCCTCCCCCGCCCCCCCCCACACCCCCGCCCCCCAGTGCCTGTCTCCTTCATAGTCCTGTAGAGGCTACACTAATTCTTGGAAATGTGAGTTGCTGGTTTGATTTTTTTTTTTATTGTCATTTTGTTTTTGTTTGGGAGAATATATATATATATATATATAAGTATATAGATATATATCACTATAGAATAATACATTGGTAGGAAGAGGCTTTTTAGAGGACGACCAAAAACTTCCATGTCTTAAAAAAATGTATTTAACAGCAGTGCAGCCGTCTTCCCGCTTCTGTGCCGGGCTTGTAGAAGAGGGCTGGATTGCAAGACAAAGTTGAATGTAAATTGGCCCGCACCCCTCGCGAATTCTCAAGGTTTACCTTCCTGTAGTTAC
Organism: Peromyscus leucopus; assembly: GCF_004664715.2. Lineage (NCBI taxonomy): Eukaryota > Metazoa > Chordata > Mammalia > Rodentia > Cricetidae > Peromyscus > Peromyscus leucopus. The sequence goes on along the minus strand of NC_051077.1, from coordinate 912,637 downwards.
ACACCACAGCAGTGCACGGGGTGAAGCGCTCGAGTGAAGGTCCGTTTGGGTGTGTGCTGTACTTGATCGAGATGCTCGAGAATCCCCTGAAACTTGGAACGCGTGTTGGGTCTAGGGACCTGCACCGTGTCTGCTTCGTAACTAAACCCCCCCCCGGGGGGGGGGACGGGACAGGAGGGCCCATCAGCCGACGACGACAGCACACTTAAGCAGATGTGACGCGCCCTCCGTGTTCGGCACGGTCACCGATGGCACCCGTCCCTGCTGCGGCCAGAATGAGCTAAACGAGAATACACTAAATTCCCCTCATCCTGTACATTTCAAGAAGAGCAGGCATATGCAATATTTACATCCTCAATTTAGTTTACAGAATGGAACCAAAATGTGTGAGTGTTACGTCGGCCACACTTCGTGCTGTGTACTGGGTCTTTGTACATTTTGCCTGACTTAATCTTAAATTTAAACTATTTTTTGCTATATAAACTTTTAACAGTTATTAAACAGTGTTTTCTTTGGGTACATGTTGTTTCAGGATTACCAAGAGGTTAAATATATTTCTCGCTATTGTGTTCCCACAAGAGGCCTGCCCACCCTGCCGTCTTCCGCTGTACATGCTGTATATAGGGGTCACGTGATGCCGCTGAAGACGAGAATAAACTGGAGTAGATTAGTGTGCTGTATTTAGTCTGTATTGACCATGGATGCCCTCCTTAATAGCCATATGCAATAAAATAAAATACATTATTTATGAAATGAATACGGATTGGAGGATGTTTTTCTGCATACATAACCAGTGAAACCAGCCTCCTCCTACATGCCTGGCATTAATAAGCAGTGTGTGTGTGTGTGTGTGTGTGTGTGTGTGTGTGTGTGTGTGTGTGTGTGTGTGTGTATGTGTGAGATGTGTATGCCATAGACAACTTTCAGGAGTCAAGTTCTCTCCTTCCACCCCGTAGGGCCCAGGGATAGAACTCGGTTTGCCAGACTTGCCCGTGGCTGCCTTTACCCACTGAACTGTCTTGCAAGCCCCACTTTGTCCTGTTGATACCACCCAGGATGCTAGCCAGGGGACGGTGCCGCCCACAGTGGACGGCTCTTCCCACCTCCATTAACCTCATCAAGATACCCCCCCCCCCCCCCCCCCGCAGACATTCTCAGAGACCCATCTCCCGGATGCTTCTAGATTCTGTCAAGCTGACAAAACCACTATTTTAAAGAGAGTCCTTGTGGTGGGCTGGGTGCTGTTCTAAGTGTTTACTTCTAAGTGTGTTAATTCCTTTCTGGCTCGCCACAGCCTCACAACACTGTTTTTCTCTTTTATGGTGTGTGTGTGTGTGTGTGTGTGTGTGTGTGTGTGTGTGTGTGTGTGTGAGAGAGAGAGAGAGAGAAAGAGAGAGAGAGAGAGAGAGAGAGAGAAGAGAGAAGTAATTAGCATAAAGCAGGCCTTTGGGGCTGGAAGCATTCCCAGCACGGTGGAGTCAGTGTGCTCCCTTCAGACACGAAGACACAAGCTATCTGTCACAGCTGAGGTGCGGCCTAGGAGCAGATGACACTGAAGTGATATTGATAACTCATTGGTTTTTTTTTTGTTTTTTTTTATCAAGGGCAGCTTTGCCTCTGCCGGAAGTGACTTCTCTGCATATATCCATCCACTTTGCTCTGCTTAGCACTTGCAGTTAGTTACTAAAGCCTAAAGGATCCTTGCCTCAGAAAACCTCTCTGTAGGCTGTGTTCACTCACACTAGAGAGTAGACATGAATCAGCCTCCGTGGGATGTGTGCTCTGGCCTCAAGAAGTTTCCAGACATTACTCCTTTGCTTTTCCTACCCTGCTAACCCAAGGGGGGTCTCGACCCACAGGTTGAGAACCACTAGTTGAAATGCTTGAAAAATTCTGCATTTGCTTTCTTGTTTTGGTTTGTCTGGAGATTGGGTTCTCCTGCCTCAGTCTACCCGGTGCTTGGGGTTGCTGGGTGTGTGCATCACACAGCTTTCTGCCTTTGCTCTTGAGACTCACCCAGCATGAGTCTCAAAACACTGAGCATGTCGCTGTATCTAATTGGGAAGACGTGGAACCCTGTGTGGCTCTGGATTTTCCTAATTCGAAGGAACATTGTTTTTAATCTTTGAGTTTCTTTGTTTTCAAGTGTTTGGGATTCCCCGCTGTGGGGACCGTGTCCCCGCCGGCTTTACCCTGATCTGTTCATCCATTCACGTCTCTGTGTTCACTGGATCCCCTAAACTTGCCTCTGTCTGGTCAGTGCCTGTGCCGGCCGGGCCTGCATGTCTTCCTGTAGCCGGTGTATTTATGAATACTGTACAATGTTGGTGCCCATCTTGGCTCTAACTGTCAGCTTGACACAGAGTCACCTGAGAAAAGAGTCAGTTGAGAGATTGTCCAGCTCACACATCAGGCCTGTAAGCATGTCTGAGGGGGGTGGGATTGATTTTTTTAGCTGATGTAGGAGGGCCTAGCCTACTGTGGGTGCCAAGCTTTCCTGGGGAGGTGGTCTGTATAAGAAAGCAAGCTAAGTTGGAGTCTGCAAGCCTCCAAGGTTTCTGCTTCAGTTCCTTCAGAGATGGACTGTGACCTGGAAGTGTGAGTCACCTGTACCCTTATCTCTCCTAAGGTGCTTTAGTCACAGGGCAGGAAATAAGGACAGTGGGGTTTCCTTCCTTTTACTAAATTATGTTTTAACTATTTCAACTCAAGTGTCTTTTATTTTGATAGCACTGGAGTTCCAATCCAAGACCTTGCACGTGCTGAATGAGGTTTCTGCCGTGAGCCACATCCCCACCCTGATTTTATATTGATGGAAATGATCGGGTTAACCTGATACAGTCCAACCTCTCCCCTTCCCGTCTCTTCAGGCTCAACCTTTGCCTCTCACCCCAGGACCCAGTGGTAGTAAAGTGGCTCTTTATTTTAATGTCACCAAATTTGAATCTCTTTACAACTTTGTGCTTTGCATAAAAATCATTTTACAACTGTGCGCGTCCTAGTGCATCGAAAGCTTTTTGTTCTAGAGAACTAGTCACTCTGGTGTATGAGTCAGGATGGGCAGGCAAGGCTGCTGCAACGTGCAACCCCCTGATCCCAGAAGCTTAACTCCAAACAGCACACCCAGTGGTTGCTGGCCACAGCAAAGCGTTCTGCTTTACAGTGTTCTAGAATCCTAGGTGGGAGGAAGACACCGTCAGTAGCTCCATGATCCCTGCCATGAATGGGAATCATAAGTTGACTACCACACCCTATGATTTACACTCAAGGGACTTCTGTCATACCTGCTGTTTTCATTGGCCAGTGTGGAGCCCTTGGAGACAGCTTCAAAAGCAGAAGGAAGCAGCCTTACTGTGCACCTGGAGGAGGAAAACTAGGCTGTTCCGCAAGCTGATGATTTTAATGTCCACACAACCACTGGTCTTCAGTGCAGACCTGGTAACTCACCATCTGGTTCCAGAGTGCCACCTCCATCTTTGGGTTTGCGCGTGTGAGTGTCCTCAAGGGAAAAGGAACCAACCGTGAGACACACACAGCAGCTGGCAACACTGTATCCCTGTCACGTGGCCACTGTGCAGAGACACCACGCCCCACTCCCGTCTCAAACGTGAGAACCCTTGATAATAAACCTGGGTGAAGAGGGTCTCGACCTGTCCCATGTTCTGCTAGTGATGGGCTCAGGACTGAAAGCAGTCACAGGTCTTCCTCACTGTCAGCCTGGACGGAGTGCAGTCGTGTGACACGCCGTGAGTTTCCACTCAGCTACTTTGTATCCGGCTGCAGCGCTCACACTCGGCCCCTCCCTCCCCCGCTTGCTCTGAGCCAGGGTCTTCTGTAGCCCAGACTGGCTTCAGACTCCTGCCAGGTTTACCTGGCGCTGACGGTGGACCCTGGGCTTTCTTCATCCCTGCTACAAGCGCTCTACCAGCCGAGCTCCATCTCCACACAGCCTTGCATAAGCATTTATCTCATCTGTTGGCTTTGGGGAAGGATGACCTCACTCAGGGAATAAAGCCCTGAGTCGTCCTAAATAAACACCACTGAGTCCAGGTGACACATTAGTGTCTTACACGCGTGGGAATCGCGCTTGACACGTTACAGAAGAGGCCAAATAATAACCGTCCTGGCACAGTTAACTGCTGGCGAGGAGACTCGTGAGGTTTGTCTTGTTAAAACTGCATGGTCCTAGGCTATGGGACATCTCTCTTTTTTCAGTGAGAGGGCACAGATAGGGTACAGTTACCTGGGTTCTGGCAGGCAACTCCTAGCTTGATGCCCTACCAAGGTGCCTTGGGTCAATGGAGCAATTGGTTAATGAAAATTCACGAGACTCTGGAGGCCTTTCAGGCTCTCCCGCTGAGGAGACAAGAAGTGTGCCCTGGGCTCCTGGCTGTGAATGGTGGCTGCCTTTGGATGCAGACAGGTGAGACGGGGTACTTGGTGTGCATCAGAGAGGCCCCTCCTCACCCTCCTCCTCCTCCTTGTGCAGCCTCCCTGGCCCTGGAGAGGGGGTGGCAGAGCTGGGGTCTTGTATCCTGGGCCACAAGTCAGAGAATTCGGACAGGGCTTGAGTGGAGGCAGGGAGAGGACATGGCATGCTTGCTTGGTCTGTTGTGTGCATGAGAGGATGGGAAAGCTTCACTGAGTGGTCCAGGAAGTGCCAAGGCCCTGAGGCAGGGGCATGCTCAACAAATCCAAGAGGCAGGAAGGAGATCAAGGACCAAGTTGTGCTCTGCCACACCACTCTTCGCAGCGGTCCAGTCAGAGCCCCTGTGTTCTGGTGAGAAGTGATTACAAACACAATTGATCACAGTTGGCCCTCTGTGCGGCTGGCCCTCTCCTCTACTTTGTAACTCGGTGTGGGGTGCTAGAGGTGAAAGGTCAGCCTTAGGCAGAAAGCAGGAGCCCCTTCTTCTGAGGGTTCTCTTTGGAGGTGGGTCTGTTTTATGGCTGAGGGCAGGCCACAGATGGACTGACCTTTGAGTAGACAGTATGTTCTACCGCAAAGCACGCACGTGGTACCTAGACCCCATCCACATGCAGGTTGAGGGCCAGGCATCGGTGAAGTCCTGGGGACCAGTTTTCTCTGCTCCTGGGTAAAGGGTTTGGTGACCTTGGTGACCCAGCACTGGTGCAGAGACCGGAAGGCAGGACCCCGGTGCCTCTCATCTTGGCATGCCCAAGGACAGTGTGTAGGAAGGCTGGCCTTGCTGGTCCCCCAGGGATGACCTGCTGCACTTCAGTCCTGGTGCCCCGTGTGTACTGTGCAGGCCAGTCTGGTCTCTGTTGCAGGACGCCATGTGTGTACCTGTCACTGCTGATCTCTTGGAAGGTTGCTGATGACACTTGGAGCGAAGGAGCTGGACCCATGCTAAAGGAATATGATGCTGATGGGACCATGCCCCATGCTTTCAATGACCAAAGTACCAGGCTGCATTTTTCGTTATCTACTGATGTAAATGTTAGCCATTCTCTCATCTGTCACATTTCTGGAAAGGTCCATAATGCTCAGAGAAGGGGAACCCAGTGATGGCTCCCTGGTCGCGGTATTGAATGCTGAACACGTGATTAGCCGAGTCGGGAGGAGGTGGCCTCCTTCTGTCACAATAACCAAAGCACAGCTTCAAGTTAGAACCCAGCTTACCTTTACCACCCCCTGCCATGGTTGCTTGGTGCTACAAGGCTGAGACCTGCCCAGAACTGTGGCACTGGCGGTGGATGAGCAGCTTCCCTGGAACGCACGGAGACCAGGTGGTGGCTGATGCCACTGCCCCGTCCGTCTTCATGAACTTCTTGTGTGTGTAAGAACGAACCTGGTTCAGCCCTTTTGCCCCTGAGACAGAAGGAGAAAAGTCTTCAGAAGTCTGTGGTCATGACTTCTGTGGGGTCACAACCACCCCATGGGTAAGCAGGGGCTGTAGGCTTGCCATGACTCCTGGGTGAAGTCCTTGGCTTTTTTTTCCTCCTCCTCCTTCACCACTGGTCCTTGGGTTAGTTTTCCCCAAGCCATCCATCACTGGCTCTCTGTCCCCTGCTCTGCCCTCTCAGCCAGGCCTGGGCAGAGTCTGGCCCTACTGCTGGACTTGCTGGGGTCTCACAGACAGAAGCAGGCTCACGCCACTGCTTCTCCAGACCCAGAGGGAGGCGGCATGGATGCCCTTGGGCTTTCTAGGATCGGCTCAGCGTCGTCCGGTCCATGTCTGCGGCAGCTCCCTGGCCAGCGGCCAGGCTTTTGTTTACTGCTCTCTGAGCAGACATTCTCCTTCCTCCCGCCTGGGCCATTTTCTGAAGACATTAAGCTCTTGGCTCACGGTCCTCGCCTCCTGCTTCCGGCTGCGCTGCCTGGCACAACCATGTCCGGTCAAGTGGCCGAGCCAGCTCTGAGTTCCTCTGTCCTCTGAGCATCGCGGGCCACAGCAAGGCCAGCATTGGGTCCTCTGGCTAGGGCTCCTCCTTTTGTACTGCTTTCCTCCTGTGAGTTATTAAGGTGGGTGCACTTCCCAAGGCTCTGAAGGCAGGGTGGGCACATGAAGCTCCCCCCACCCCACCCCCCGCGCCCCGGCAGTGTCCAGCTTGAACAACGCCTTTGGTGTGAGTCAAGTGTGTGCCTCCCAACTTGTCTGAGGGACAACAGCTGCCTGGCTGGGTTTGCCCTCCACGATGTAAATCCCAGCCTTCCTCTGGAATTGAACTCGCCTCCTGGCATCCCTGGCAGGCCGATGGAGGTCAGCAGGCAGCTGGCAGAAGCTCCCAGTCAGTAGCGGTTGTCTTCTCTCCGAATCGTGTTGACCACAGTTGCCCCCCATCTATCCCTAAGGCACCAGTTACATTAGAAACGGCAAACACCACCTCTTCGCGTGGCACTCTCCAAAGAGAGGCTGCAAAAGCCCCCAGGCTCAGGATGGTGACCCATCCCTCCTGTTCACCCCACCCCGCACTTACATCCCACTGCTCCCTAGAAAGCTACCTGGAGGCACCCAGGCGGGGCTGAGGACCTGCGCAAGGCTGAGTCAATAGCCAGCCACACCTGAGGCCCCGCGGCCTCTGCAAAGCAGCTTTCCGGTAGCTCCCTGGCGGCAGCACCTCCACTCACAGCTGTTCCCCTGGTGACTCAGGCAGGATGCGGGGCCAGATGGTTAGCTTCGTGACTGTTTCAGGAAAGCTCCCACCCACAAGGGGCCTCACACGGGCCACTTGCATTCTGGGGCTCCAGCCTTTGGTTAAGGGCCGTTACCAGCTATCTTGGAGAAGGGGAAGAAACATTGTTCCCTTTGTAGCCAAGAACAGGTGGATAAGCGAGACTTTGAAGGACAGTGTGGTACATAGTACAAGTTAGCCTCTGCCTCCTGCCTGTCTCTCTGCCTGTCTCTGTATCCGTGTGTATCCTTTCTCCCCGCCCCCCCCTATTCCTCCCTGTGTGTCAATCGCTAGCCCTCTTATTTATTTATTTTTTGAGACAGGATTTTTTTTAATGAACTTGGGGCTCACAATTCAACTAGGCTGGTTGGCCAGCCGGCCAGCCCCAAGGAGCTCTCTGTCTTTGCCTCCCTAGTGCTGGTACTACTGACAGTATGGCTGCACCCGGCTTTTATGTGGGTGCTGGGGGGTCATGCTTCTATGACGTCACTTAGTGAGCCATCTCCCTAAGCCCCTTCGTGTTGTTTTCTAGACGATAAGATGATTAAAATGCCACCTTGTATATGGAGGAAGTTAAGAGGAGCCATCTATATGGGACTCAAAACGAGTGGCCAGTGAGGGACAGAGCATGTTGCTTCGAACCTTGGGGACATTGATGATACCGGGCAGGAAGTTGTTTACGAAGTGCTCAGGCTCTGTGATCAGCAGGCAGAGGAGTGAGGTCCCTCAGCCTGTCTGTGTGTCAAAATGGAGTCCTCAAAGATCAGGCTGCAGTGCCTCGTAATCTGCCTCGTTTCTCTGGGCTCTCTTCCCCCCCCCCAACAGTGCTGGGGTTTAGCGCAGGACCTCACAAAAGCTAGACGAGCACCCCACCACTGAGCCATCTGTCCGCCCTCTTTTGACTTTTTATTTCCAGATGGAGCCTCGCTGTGTCGCCCAGAATGATCTTGAACTCGTGAGCCTCCTGCCTCAGCCTCCAGAGTAGCTGGGGTTTCTTTTCTTTTTATCACTTTCAGTCAAGCCTAATTGATAAAGACTGAAATAAGGTAAGCGGAGGCAAAGTTGGAGAAGGTTCTTTTGTGTGGCAACGGGCACAGTAGGACCTCTCTTCTACATGAACGATCTCCCCAGGAATGAAACTCGGTCCCTGACAGACGTCCTCCTTGATCACCCGTCTACATTAGGTAGAGGTCTTCGGTAGAAGTCATTGATTTTATGATAAGTGACAAGCTTTCAAATAATCCTGTAAAGGAACCCTGAAGGCCCTTCACAAATTCACTAAATGACATGCTCCATGACAGGTGACAGAATCAAACAGCAGCTGGGAGCATGTGGGAGGCTTAGCAGGAGCTGGAAGTGAAGAATCCCTAAATCCCGAGCCTAGGGGTCCCCCCACCCCATCACTGCATACGGATCCCCAGCTCTCCTTCAGCTGGGAGCAGACAAATTGCTGAGAACCGCTCTGCTTCCTGTTCTCCTAGTCCTGCCACGGATCCCCCCACAGCAATGCTGCTGCCCCCATGAGAAGCTGTAGCACACGTGTACACACACACACACACACACACACACACACACACACACACACACACACGCACGCATGCACACCTCTTCCAGCAGCCTTGCAGCTTGCTGAGGCCAACAGGATATGGAGGAGAACATGAGATGAACTAACAGCAGCTTCAGTGTACCCATGAATCCAACTTCCTTCCATGTGCTCCACGCTGGGACCCTGCTCCCCTCTTCACTGCTTTCAGCAGCGGGGCCAACAGGACAGATGTGACTGTTGACCGTGTCCTGAGGACTATCCTAATTCATCCCTGCTCATACCCTGATCATGCCTCTGGCCAGCGCTGCTGTCTCCATGACTACCTGTAACCACCTGTCATGCTCTCCATCCTTGGTCTCTCTACTTCCACCAGGGTCATTGTTGCTCCTGTCCTAGGGATGAGCTTCCTCCTTCAGGGCTGTGCTCTGTGGCCTTCTGTCATGGGCCAGCATGCTATAGAGCTGGGCTTACGTTCTCCATCCCCTACTAGCCCCCTTGAGACTCCTCAGCACGGTGCAGATTCCACTGCTGCTGGACTAACTCCCTCATGCGCACACCCTCCCTCCATCGAAGTCCTCCTTCTGGTCTCACCTTCCCAGTTGCTTAATGGAATCACCTCCCACGTGAGTTACTGGGAATTGCGGGTAACACCGAGATGGCTCCTTCCGAATAAAGCATCATCACTCATTAACAGTGGAATCTCCAGCCACCGCCTCTGTCGCACAGACTCCTTTCCTGCTGGACATCTGTCACTTGCTAATGTCCTGGATGTTTGCCTGGCTATCGGTCGTGACTCTTTCCTATCAGAATTTGACCTGAGCGGTTGGGCAAACTTTGTTCCCTTCTGTTTCTTCACACGGTGGGGGCTCATTGAAGACTTTGCTAGCTTCATGTTACAAAAAAAAACTTGGACATTTCTTTTCCATCGGGTGTCATAGTGAATAGTCTTGGGGTTGGGGAGTCCCATGCCCTCTGGAGTACAGAATCCTGGGAAGGCACACCGGACACATGACCCCCTTTACCTCCCAGCCTTTAGCTATTCTGTAGGTGGGGGTTTGCTCTTCCACAGAGCCAACCCCTCTGTTAGAGGATTCAGTTAACTCAGTTCATGACTTTTTTTTCTATGATGACTTAATCCTGCTCAGTCCTTAGACTTTGCATCCAAGCAGGCAGGCAGCTCGCTTGCTGAGGGAGGGAGGTGCTGCCCTGGACATCCTGTTATTCTTTTGGGCCTCAGTGATGGGGAGGGGTATGCTGGGGCCCAGGGAAGGGTTTCACGGCCTGACTGGGAGGTCTTCTGTATTTGGGATATTGTGCATTCCTCACAGCTTGATCGCTGCCAGCAGTCAGTTTGGCTGGGGGTGTGGGAGAGATGATTCGTGTGTGTGTGTGTGTGTGTGTGTGTGTGTGTGTGTGTGTGTGTGTGTGTCACAGGAAGGGCATGTCTGAGGATGAAGCTCAGGCTGTGTGCAGACACAAGGGATCTCTCAACTCCTCCATCCATTGCAGTCTACACTCTGGGCTTCCATATGAAGCTCATCACGTGTCCTCACTAATCTCCTTTTCAGAGGAGTCTGAAAAGGCCAAAGGACGGCATACAGGACGTGGACATGTGACAGACACATTCCTCAGGGCAGGCTGGTATGTGGTAAGCAGGAGGCCTCCTTTCCCCACACTCCTCTCGTGGGGAGTTTAGGTTATAATTAACCCTTTCGTGGACATACAGGTGAATACAGGAAGAAAACAGCCCTTTCGTTTGACTTCCAGCAAGGCTAGAATTTGATTCTGGTGAACATAGGTCACTCCTCATATCACAGATATTTGCCTGGCTAGCTTTGCTGTCTCTTGCCTATCAGAATTTGACCTGACTGGTTGGGGAAGCTATGCTCACTCTTGTTTCATGCACACAGTAGGCACTCACTGAATACTCTGCTAGCCTCATGCAGTGAAAAAGTTGAGCATTACTTTTGTGTAACCGTCTACAGTCTTCGGTCTTCGGGTTGGAGGCTTCAGTTCAGTTTGAGTTCCGTGCCCTCTGCTACACAGACAACTATTTCCACGTGCTGGGACTCTGTTGTTTGCATTTTAGACTCATCTATTCTTAGGCATATGAAGTCAGCCTGCCTTTGCTGCAGATTACTGTGTTACTGCATTTTATAGTTTGGACTTGGGTTTTGTTGTTGATTCTTTGTTGCTGTTTTAAACCGGCTTCTATTCTGTATCTCAGGCTAGCTTGGAACTTACTATATAGCTTCACCTTCTGGTGATCCTCCTGTCTCAGCCTTCCAAGAGCTGGGGTTTCCGGTACAAACCATTACTGACTTTCCCTTAGTTTTTACAGAGAATGGGATCCCTGTAGTTCTAAATAAATGGTTACTTAAGATAACCCAAGGGGATCATGACATGGTCCAAATCATGAGTGATCAACCTGAGGACATCACTGTGACTTGATACCACTTCCTTAGGTCACAGAAGCATTTCCTGTGTAGACCTCAAAGGAGGGCTAATTGTGGGAGATGGTTTACATCCTCACCACCACAGCAAATCTTCCATTACTGAACTATAAGCTGAGTTTCAACCTGGGACATAGTCTGATGGTTGCTCGGGTGACCGAGTGACTGATCTTTTGTGCCCTTCAAGCATGAAGCCACCATGTCTCCCTCAAAAATCAGGAAATAAAACACGCCCACCCAAGTATTCCTGCAGCGTGAGTCCTGCACACACTTTTCCCAAGCACTGCGGGGGTGGGGGGGTGGGGCTGGGGGATGGGGAATGAGAAAAACAAAAAAACTAGAAAGCACTAGACCTAACAATGAGGAAAGCGGGGCTGGAGCCGAGCACCCCTCCCCCCCCTCCCCCCCGCCCCGACCCCCACCACACGCTCAACTCTCTGTATTATGCATCCCTAGGGGAGAGGCCACAGTTAAGCCTAAAACAGTTCATAGAGGTAAGGTGTCTGAGCGGATGGGGATTTCAGAGTGAGCTACACACACACAGGCATGCTGGAGAGCCACAGAAAGAAAGCGAGTGTCTGTGCAGAATCCAGGCAGCCTGCAGGCAGTCCCGAAGAAAACACTTTAATTAATATGTAAAACAGCAGTGGGAAGAAAAGCCAGGTTAATTTCCAAACCACATCAGTAAGGGCACATTCGGGTTAGGAAACCTTGGAGACGTAGAGGCAGGCCGTCTGGTTTGAAGCCACAGAGGTGCTTTTGTGTAAGAGCCGCTTCCCAAAGGCCCTTTGATCTCCCCCCACAGTGCATTCCTTTCTCTGTGCTTAAAGACGTCCCGTTGACCGGCAGGCTGTTGTCTTTCATTCGCACTGTGCCCTCTGTTTTGGTGGGGACCTAGGAGCCGGGGCAGTTTCTCCTCTCGTTTCTTGCTGCCTGCCCCATCTCTAGGCCAGTCATCTTTGGCCTGGGTGACCAGGGCCTCCTTTTGGCTCCCCACAAAACTCTTCTGCGCACGTCTGCGTTAAGCCTTCAGCTTACCTATTGGGCTAAGGTCCAGAAATGACGTGAGCTGAGGGCATGGGATGCGTACTGTGCCCAGGGCCAACATCTGCCTGAGATCCTGGAGTGCTCCAGTTCAGGTGGAGGACCCCGAGGGACAACGCTTTCTTCCCTTGGCCAGATCACCTCTGCGCTGTATTGGCAGTGAGAACCATGAAAACACTCCTACAGCTTCCTGTGTGAGCTTCCTGGCTCCTCGGTGCAGCGTGTGTGTCTGAGATCCTGAAATTCAGAACAGCCTGTGCCCACCTCACCCCCTTAATTGCCAGGAAAGACCCAACCTATCCACTCACCACCCTTAAGGCCCTAAGACGGGCAGGAATCTACCCTGGGCCACACACTCCTTGGAGAATCAAACTTCCTAGGGAATTTCTGTGGTGGACCATTAGCCTAGCATGTTCAAGGCCTTGTGTTCGATCCCAAGCACAGCAAACCATTTGACAAACACGCAAGCTTCTTCATGGTTCTTCAGAGGTTTCTACCCAGGATCTGTCTGTACCTTAGTCCCATTTTCTTTGGCCCCTTGTCTGCCACTGGTTCTGGTCCGGGGAGTTGCTGTGGGCTCCCAGTCACTAGCTGTTGTCTTCTCTATCATGTCGGCCAGAGTTGTCCCCCATCTATCCCTAAGGCACCAGTTACATCAGACACTGCAGACACTGGCGTGGAGATCAGATCGCGCTGAGCTCTGCATCTCTTGCTATACCTCCAGTGCGCCTGCCAAACCCTCTCCATCCATTTCCGTGAGCGCAGAGGCTCTGCATGGGAAGATGAAGCCCACATTCCAGGACCATCCATCAAAGCAGCTCCCATCAGATACTTGCATCCTTGTGGCTGGAGACGTGCGGGCGGCCTGGGTGCCAGCATTCCCGCTGAGGAGGTCCATTAGGGCTGGCTTTCACCATCTGCCCTGGTCGATGGTCTCTGCCCAAGCTTCACATTCGCCCCAATCTCCAGGATGATGGGAGAGTAAAACTCACTTCCTCTGGTTGCATTTATCTTATAGTACAGATGGCAGAAAGGCAGAAAGGAAGCTGCCTGGGAGAACAAAGGAGACTAACCAGAGGGGAAGGGGAGGGGAGAGTAGCAGGGTATGGGGGGGATGCTCAAAGAACATCATATACTCACACACAAAAAGGGGTTACGTAATTCCAGTCCAATAAAATATAAAAGTTGACAAACAAAACAGAACATTTCATGTCTCTTAGCTGATCCTTGCAACTCCAGGGTTCTCCCTTCCCGGACCCCCCCCCCCAACTCCATTAGTGAGCATTCCTGCTGAAGCTTATCCAGGGCCTTAGGGTGAGTGTGTCTGTGGAGAGAGTCCTCCACCCTCAGCATCCTTTGTTGCAGGAGCTGGCCAGCACAGCAACATGGAGGGTGCTGGCCACCACAGCTTTTGTTCACTGAACATGTATTCCATGCTGAGGGAGATTGTTTAAATTTTTTTATGGAAAGCTCCATAATAAAGCCAGTGAAGTCAATGCTGAGTTTTACAGGCCAGGAAACCAAAGCTCCCACAGCATAAAGGTTTCCTCAGGGGGCCACATGGTGGATACAAGATGTCGCCTGGGAATGGGGGTGTCCAGCTTGCCTGCATCTCCACATCTCACTCATTGTTTACTCAGCCCTGGTTTGGATTTCCCCACCAAGAATCACCGTGAACACGAGGTTGTGGATGTTTTTCTAAAGTGGATTACTTACAAGTTCTCTCCCTCCAACACGCAGTGAGGTTTTGGCAGCCGGAGAAGACTCATTCCCTAGCTGTTACCATGGGTGATTTTCCCAAACTACTTCTCTGAGCCTGGGGCCATCATCCAGTTCACAGCCTCTGTTAGCACAGAGGAAGCCTCAGGTAACCCTGCCTGATGCACCTCTGATTTTGGCACTAAATTCCTGCTGGAATTTGAGTAAGGGAAATGGGACCGTCCTTCTCATTTTCCTTGGGAGCAGCGGGCAATCAGCTGAGCTTCAGAAGCGGGTCCCTTGGTTCCCATCTGCCCTGTCCTGCTTTCTGAATCTGAGATGGGCCACTGGGGAGTCCTGCTGCTTTGGCAAGCAGGTGGCTTAGCCTGAAGATCGAAACTGTGCTTCAAGTCTCAGGGTGTGAGTCCCTGTGGTCTGAGGGGAAACCTGTCCATACCGCTTCCTGTCTCAGCACAGATACTCAGGATGTGATTTACACATCAAGGGTATACAACAGACTCAGCACCTTCGTGGTTTTGCTGGCCTCCTGTGAGCTCTCTGCCTTAACAGCTTGCCACCTGCCTCTTGCTTACGACCGAGTGAGTCAGCCTGACGAACCAAGGAACCACTGCTCTGACTTGAGCCCTTCAATCAACCCAGACTGGAGAATGAGAGCCACGGCAAACTCAGATCTCCTTTCTGCTTGGGGACAGCTAGATCTTCAACCCTGGGGGCCAAGTTTGGGTGTGTGAACAATGCCAGCTGCATCTGGACGAAGGAGGCACAGCCTGCCCTGTCCAGCCTGGTTCTGACTTACTGCCCTTTCCTCTCTCGATGATTAGGTGATGATTAGGTGAGCCTTACCTGGGAGGAGCCCAGAGGAATACCTGGGTGAGGACTAAAGGAACATTTGGAGACAGAGAATGCCCGGTGGATTGTGCCTGTTAATGGGCACTGTGCAAGGTGAGACCCACATACTCTCTCCTTAGAGTGAAAATCCACCTGCAGTGATGGACATGGAGGACATGAGGGTCTGTGCTCACTGGGAGTGACCATAGATCACCAGCACATGACTGCTTTCCAAGGTCAGGTTCATGTGCATTCCTGTTTTGCCTGCATGTATGTCTGTGTGAAAGGTGTTAGATCCCTTGAGACTGGAGTTACAGTTGTGAGCTGCCATGCGGGTGCTGGGAATTGAGCCTAGGTCCTCAGGAAGAGCAGCCAGTGCTCTTAACCACTGAGCCATCTTTCTAGCCCCGCCCCCTCTCTTGAGACAGGGACTCTTCTGGAATTCACTATATAAACCAAGTTGACCTCAAACTCTGCCTCCCCAGTGCTGGGATTAAATGCATGCACTACCACACCCAACTTTCTTTCTTTTCTTTCTTTCTTTCTTTTTTTTTTTTTGGTAATAAGGTGGATTAAGTTTTTTTCTGATAAATATGTGACTTCACTTTTTGTACCACCCGCAGAATGACTTGGGTGCATTCAGACCCGGTTGGAGGAATGAGGATCGCCATCCAGCACTCTGTTGTTTAGAACCACAGAGCAGGGAGTGTGGCCTTGTTGGTAAAGAACCTGACATGGAAGAAGGCCCTCAGTTTAATCTCTAGCACCCGTGTGTAAAAGCCGGGCACAGTAGCGTGTGTCTATCTATAGTCCCAGCACAAGTCCGATGTAGACGACAGATGGATCCCTGGAACGCACACTGCCCAACTCGTCTTGTCAAATTAGTGGGCTCCAGGTCCACGGAGGCTCTGTCCCAAAAATAAGGTGCGTGAGTTGGCAAGAGGGTTCAGTGCTGCCCAGCATAATGGCCTGAGTTCAAGCCTTCGGGCCTCCGTGGTGGAAGGAGAGAATCGACTCCCACAAGCTGTCATCCTGACGGTCACACACGCCTCCCTCCCCCACACAAAATAAGTAAATAGATGTAATAAGAATGGTCTTTAAAATATGACGGGAGGTGACTGAGGAAGACTCCCGACATCAGTGTCAGACCTCCACACTCACATGCACACACATGTGTGCACACAGGTGCACATCCACGTGCTGCAAAACACACAGAATTCCCACCAAAAAAAAGCAAAATGAAGTAAAAACAGAATCACAGGGCTGGGGATTTAGCTCAGTGGTAGAGTGCTTGCCTAGCAAGCACAAGGCCCTAGGTTCAATCCTCAGCTCAAAAAAAAAAAACAAACAAAAAAAACAAAAAAAACCAAAAAAACCAACCAACCAACCAAACAAACAAACAAAAAAAAAACAAAAACAGAATCACAGTGCTATCTTCAGTTTTCCCAGTCAAATAAGAACTGCAAGGACCTGAGTGGAACTGATAGGTCTCCCCAAGACCACACAATCACACAGTCTAGAGTTCCCTGTGTTCATTGCTCAGGCCTGAGAGAAGCTGAGAGGTGTGAGTCCTCTGGTGAGTTCCAGAGGATTCCATCCATTCACCGCCTTGGCTGAGGAGTCCAATCAAACAGCGTCTGTGACCTACTCGGACAGGAATTCGGGATGTGCAAAGGGGGGATTTTTCTTTTCCACTATCTTATCAGCCAGACGACTTGTCCGTGTGGCATCGGCTTGGTTTTGCAGGCTTCAGCTATTCTCGGATCCGGGGGAAAAAAAAAACTTTCTGCTGTGGAAAAATCAATGTACTTGTCTCTAACATAGATCTACCATGTTGCAGGACCAGACAGATGCCCAAGTGATACCTGGAGTGATCACCCTGACCCTATCTCTGTTTGATGAAGAGACTTGAAGTTAAATAAAACTATCCAGCTTAGGTAGGCCATTGTTTTCATAACAAACTTGGTGATTTCAGAAGCAGAAGGAAAGCCACTAGAATGGCTTAGAATGATTTCCTGGTGTTTTTGAATCCAGGGTTCTGTTTGTAGTTTCAATGGTAAAATCTTTGAATTTGGCTCTGTTTGGAGCTCTGCAAATTAGTGTGAGTTGGTGTTTTTTGTTTTTGTTTTTTCTTCTTTTCTCCTGGTTTTATCTGAGCTTCTGTTTGGTCTGGGTCCTGGTGCCCATGTGTGTTTGTGAACAAGATCTGCTTCTGTCCGCGCCTGTCAATAACAGGAAAAGCTGGGCTGCCCGGCTGCCCTGTACCCCTTTCATCTGCATTGCCCTGGAGGTAAAGAGCTGCTGCAGGCACCGTCCAGCCTTGGGGGCCAGAGAGAGCTCTTAGGACAATCAGCCAAGGGGTGGCCCGTCATGGCACACACCAAGGAGTCTGACTTCCGTGTCCTGCCCTCACACACCTGCTGAAGGGACCAGAGGGAGCAGCCTATTTTGCATGCTTGCGTCTCTGTTGGGACAGGGAAGGATGACCCCTGAGTCTCTGCGGTGAGAACTTTGCCCCATGTTTACCCTTGAGGAAGGACTGGGATTTGGGAATCTTGCCCTGTGAGAGGTGAAGGTGTGCTGGAGGCTTTCTGGTTCCCCAACTGTAACCTCTAAACATCCAGGGAATCGAGACATGGGGACTGTGGACTTCAGCGTTTTCATAGTATCAACGTCAGCGTGAACGTAGTTGTATAATTATAAAAATCCCACGTAAGTATAAATATTTTAATATGGCAGCAGACAGCAGCTCCCTTCATCTGAATGCAGGCTTATTACAGGGTCAGCAGCTCCGGCCTCCTCACACGCAGTCATTACACAAAGCGAGCCCGTCATTTTCGTAAGCCGTCTCTCTTACCCTCCGTACGGCTGGCTTTTCCTGGGCTGCAACATGCTGTGGAGCCTCTCTCTTGTTTTTCTCTTCACCAGAAGTGAGCGGATGTGGGGATGAGGGAGGTGACCCTCGGGAATGTTTCACGAGCCCCCTCATTCCAGGCCCACGGTGTAGATAAGCCGGGCTGGGAGGAGTGCTCCTTGGTTTTCTGTTACTGGGCTAGAATTCAGAGACAGAGAGGGAAAAGGGCTGATTGCAGCTCACAGCTCAAGGCACAGTCCATCATGGCGAGGAGGTCGAGGCAGGGATGCTTGAGGCAGCTGATCGCACTGTATCCACAACCAGGAAGCAGAGAGATGAGCTCCGGCTGCCTGCCACTCAGCTCCCACTTCCCCGGGAATGGTCCCGCCCACGGTTAAGCTGGGTCTTCTCACGTCAGTGGACACAACAAAGGGAATCTTTCACAGGTGTGCTCAGAGACCCATCCACAGAGGATTGTAGATTTTGCCAAGCGAGGGGACATTCACCCTCATACACTGCCACCCAGCCAGCAAGCTAAATCTTGAAGGTCAGCTTGGAGCCCACAGCATATGACCGTCAGAGGCCATGAAGTTGGCATGACTCTCTGCTTGCCTCGGCCTCAGTGACCTGAGCAGGCAGCTGAAGCACACCGTCAGAGGGAAGACATGGATTGAACGAACCAGCCAGTGACAGCGGCTGTCTGATTCATTTTCAGTGAGGCTCCCTCAGCGTGGTTCTTATGTGGATCTTTTCTCTTTGGAGGGAGGGGGGGTTTAAAAATGAAGTTTGAGTAGGAACTCCATGCCTTGCACATTCAAGGTAAACATTCTGCCAGCATGCCACACACCCTCGTTTCCTCTTACTTGCTTTTCAACAATAATTGGAACTCAACAACAAAAATGTTCTCCCTTCCTTCCTTCCTTCCTTCCTCCCTCCCTCCCTCCCTCCCTCCCTCCCTCCCTCCCTCCCTTCCTTCCTTCCTTCCTTCTTTCTTCCTTCCTTCCTCTCTTTCTCTTTCTTATATCCTTCCTTCTCTTTTTTCTCTTCCCTCTCTCCCTCCTTCCCTTCCTCTTTACCCCCCTCCCTCCCTTTCTTCATTATTGGTATCTTGTGAATATACTCCTAAGCTTATCCACAGCATTTCACCTTCCTTAGCTGTGCCTTAATATATCACCACAGTGACTCTTACAGCGAACAGAACAATCCCTTTGAACCCTGAGACAGGTGAATGACCTTTTGAAATACACACACACACACACTGTGGTGCAATGCAGCCAGGTACACCAAATGATTGACAGCTGAATAAAAGGTAGTTTTCTCAATTGAGGTCCAGCTGCCAGCCAAGGCTGGCAGCTGGGAAATTCTTGCACATTCTCCTAAGTGTCTGTCATCGATAATATCGAGGCTGTGAGTATGGGTAAGTAGTTACTGCTGTGATATTTAAAGAGCCTTGTTCTTTTATTTTTTTTTCCTTCCTGGAATAGAGAACCAAGAGAACAGAGTTTTACAGACTGAAAACGAGAAGCAAACAGAACAGTGCCTCATTCTTCAGAGTAAACAGAGCAAAGGCCAGCGGTGGCAGATGCAGCCAAGAGCTGGCTCTGTGCAGACAAAGAGGAGATTATGAAAACAAAACTCTCTATCCACTGAAATCATTGTCTTTAATTACCGACCCAGGAGCCTCGTTTAATTCTTCCCGTTTGCACAAATGTTTGGAGCAAATGATGCTGAGAAGCACAGGTCAGAAAACAAGATTGTTCCGTGGACCGGGTGGGGAAGAGCTGGGGGTGACACAGATCTGTCCTCCTCTTCTTTCGGCAGGCTTGGACTGCTTCTTCTTCAGAGTCCTGCAGAGACCCCTCCTCACTGCCCCACCCCCGCACCAATTCTCGCTCACCTCCTCCGTGGTTCTGAAAATCTACACAGTGGTCTTATCGCCACCGCAGCACAGGGCACCAACTTCAGAGCCCTCTCTCACACTGACACTGGGGACAGGAAGTGGGCTCTGCCCAGGACTCAAGTTTGGGAGATCAAATAGCAAAAGGGAACATGCCTCTGCTGTGCTCTGATATCTGTAGTTCCGGACACACCACGGCGCAGGAAGCTCCCCCTGGGGCAGGGTGCTCTGTCTGCCTCCTTTCCTCCCACAGCCTGAGCGTGGTGTGTGAATGACTAAATTGTGAATGACTGATGAACAGATGTGGAAATGGGCCCAAGCGGTTGCACTTTTGTTTTAAAAGAGATAGTAAAACTCTGTGCTTTAGCCAGAGTGGAAAGAGAACAAGGTGGGCTGTGAGATGCCCCAAAGAGACACCCGCATCCCTGTGCACATGTCGGTAGCCTTCCCCTGGGCTTGCCGATGCCCGACAACCCTGGTGAGGTTACTCTTGTGTGCCTAATAAGCTATGAGCACCCTAACAGGAGCCCCTAAAGATGGAGTAAGGTCATCAAGGCAGCTGTTTGTTTCCCATGAACTCACTGGTCCTTCAGAACCCTGGGCAAGTCTCTTTTCACGGGTTTTAAAACAGAACCCACTGCAGATTGTAAGGATGCCCAGTTAACATAGACGGCACCAAGTTCCTTTAACGCTAACGATGAATTCTTGCTTTGGACTCCATCAGAAGTTTCTGCAAATGTAATACAAAGGACTGAGTAGCTTCTAAGAAAGGGTACTATCCCTCTCATTGGGTAAACATTCATTGAGAACTGTTCAGCATCCATCGGATGCTGTTTTGAAAGACTAGTTACCGTTTCCATGACTTGAGTGTCATCTTTGGCTGCGGCAGTTGACACGGTGATCTGTTTCCACGTCAGTAGTCATGGCCTGAGGTTGGGATCATGGGCATCAGAAACACATTTGGTATAGAAAATGATTATTAACGTGTGTGGCACATGTATGTGACATGGTTTGCAGTACTTTGTGAGTGTGCATGTACACCCATGCATACCCATTGATATATCATTTCTTTAAACACTTCTTTCCTTTCATCTCAATAAATTATTTGTCTAACAAAAATATATTTGGCATGTTTAGGCTGTTGATTCCAGAGATTTCCCCTTGGGAAAACAGACAAACAATTAAGATCTTTTCAGGCCCATAGTACTGTTTGAGGCCTTCTACAGTCTAAAGCCCAACTCCTTAAACTGGGGGTCATGAACCTACATGGGGTATGAATGGAAACATTGGGGTTGCAAAATTTTGACAAAGCAAAAAAACCTTTGGACACACAACACCCAAAAGTTAATTCAGAATCAATCATACAGTGCATCTGAGGTGATTCTCACGATACCTACTCCTGTATCAAGTTCACTACAGCCTCGGCTCTAAGCACACCGCGAGTGCCTTCTGTGGTGCAAGCCCTCACACCACACAGTGCCAAAGAATGCTCCCGAAATGCCTTGGTTCAGACTCACATCTCTTCCATGCTATGAATTT
Organism: Peromyscus leucopus; assembly: GCF_004664715.2. NCBI lineage: Eukaryota > Metazoa > Chordata > Mammalia > Rodentia > Cricetidae > Peromyscus > Peromyscus leucopus. The sequence goes on along the minus strand of NC_051077.1, from coordinate 891,620 downwards.
TAGTGCTTTGACTGCATTTTCTGTCCTTAGAGAAACAGGACACTTTAATGATGGGAAGCAAAAGGTTCTTCTATTTTCCTACTGCCATGTAAGCATCATGTTACTATACCTTTGGACTATATTGTATTAGAATGTTAGATCTTAAAACTTGCTGCTCATGATGTTGACTTGAATTTCATGAAAAAAATTGTTCAGTGCATTTTGGCTTGAAATTAGGACAGAATTTCTGATAACTTCTGAATGGTCCGACTTACCCCTCCCTGTCTGCGTGACACATTTATATGAAGTGCTGCCCTCAGCGCTGTCGTTTATAAAAGCAAAATATCCATCAACTCAGAGTGGTGACCACTTAATCCCAGCACTCGGGAGACAGAGGCAGGGAGCCCTATGAGTCTGAGGCCAGCCTGGTCTACATAGCAAATTCTAGGCCAGTCAGGGTTACACAATGAGGTCTTGTCAAATATTTAGCCAAGTTTTAATTCTTTATGTAAAGATGAACAAGCCTATCCATCTTATCAACATGCAAATGCGCTTTTCACTTTTAACAAATGATAAAAATAAATGTAGCAAAGACTTGTCTTAAAATTATGATTTATTATCCACAAGTATCTGACGTGTATACCTGTTTTATACAGCTGTATACCCGAGGTCACACTGAAATTTATCAGGTGGAAAGTGGTCACCAGTGGAAGGTCATAAATCCTGCTTCAGACGGCAGTGCTTCCTATGTGTGCATATCGTGTGTGTAGCTGTGTGGGGAGGTCACGAACCCATAAACGAGAGCGTGAGAAGGGAAAAGGCGGTTGTACACAGGGAGAACGCAGGAAGGATGATCAGCAAAATAGAGAGTGTCAGAAAATGCCACGGGGACACCGGTCCTGCGTGTGCCGACTGAAAAAGCCCCATTTCTAAAACAGAGCAAGAGCCGTGTTTAAAAAAACTGGTGTCGCTGTCCTTTCTGTAACCAGGCCACAAGCAGCAACAGGACGAGGAGCCTGCTCTGCCCCATCCGCCCCGAGAGTTTTATGGCTGTCCCCTCCCCTCCCACTAAGCTGCCTTCACTCTCTCTGCTGGCCCCCAGCCCTTTCCCATTAATCAGCCCTGCTCTTCATCTGTTCCCTGGACCTGCAGTGGCCCAGAGGAATTCCAAGAATTCCTTTAAAGAAAGAACATGAGATTTCCTGGTAGGACTCACAATTTGGCCCAGAGGCCCTGCCTGCAACAATCCGCCAGGAGCTGTGGCTAGATTTAGGAGCTGTGTGCCCACTGACCTCACAGGACAGTCTTACCTGGGAGTTATAACTCAGTCTTTGCTTTTCAGAGGGTGTGTGTTAACCGGCATTATGACTTCCTAGGAAAATGTTTGGTCTTCAAAGTAAAGTTAATTTTCTCTGGCAGTAAACATACACAAAACAGATGGAACATCAAAGTCTCCAAGTATGAGCTGATATCCACCCTGCCTCCATTTCCTCTCAGGAGTCAGTTTCTTCTGCCGTCCAGTTAATTAGGTTGCAGGGCAATCTGACAGCAGGGTGGTTTTCTGGATCCATCCCCCAGGTGGCCTCACTCAGGAGGCCCCCCCGGAAAAGAGGTGGTGGCCTGGGTTCCTGCTTGGCCAGCTTTGGTGTCTACATGCCTACAAACATGGGACTCTGCCCCCACCCTGGCTGGCTGCAGGCAATTGGGAGAGTCCAGAAGCTTAGACTTCCCTAGAGGGCAAAGGTACCTCTGACATTTGTGTGTGCCTGGAATGTGCGGGCTGTGAGCGGTGGGCCTCACCTCCCTCGGCCTTCCGTCCTGAGTGTCTGTGCTGGTAGGTGGCAGAGGAGAAGTAATTTGCTGTGGCCCAGGTGGTAGGTGGGCGGTGGATGTGGACCTGCCCCGTGGCACTGTCCTCTGGCCTCAGCTCTGCGATCGCGGAGTGCTTGGTTCCCCTCCTGCCACCATCATAGCGTCCCGGATTCTTTCTGGGTCCCTCACTCCCATCTGTTGCTCCCCTTAGATGTTTGGAGGTCTATCAGTCGTGTATACCACGGATTGTTGGGTTGAGATCTCTATTAAGACTCCTGTATTGCTCCCCACCCATTCACTCATTTCCTTTATTTGCGTGCGTGACTTCTCCTTCAGGACAATCAAGGCAGCAAAGCAGGACTTCTCACTTCCAAAGATCCCGGGTGAAGGTCCTCTCCTCCAGAAAGGACAGCCACCACTGCCTGCGTTACAGTTCACAGAAGCTGTGCTGCGATGGAACTGTGTCTCCTCCATGTTCACGTGCTAAACTGAAGGACCCCCCCAGTGCCGTATTTGGGAGCTAGGGTCTTGCCGGTCTAATCCAGTATGATGAGGACCCTCACTGAAAGAGGGACATTTACACGTGTAGAGGTGCAGGGGGAAAACAGAAGGCAGAGAGGAAGTGGTGACGGAGAAGACAGAACACCAGACTCCCCAGCTTACACCTCAACGTCCCCGTGAGCTGTAAGAGAACTGACCCAATCCGTAGCACTTCCGGTGGCTTCTGAGGTGGCCCCAACAGCGCAATAAAACCAGCAATAAATAGCCTAGTACCCACGCGCTATCTGCCTTTAACAGCAAAATGCTTTGAACATGGCATCCGAGTTAACCCTCCCACAATTTAATGGGACCTGTAGATCTGGGGCCGGGGCCTGAACCTGCCCCGGGATGGGCACAGCAGCAGTGAGACACCAGGGTCTCCCGGTTTGGCTGCCATGGCGTGTTACTTTTTCCCTGCCTGTCCCCACTGTGAATTGTTCTTGTGTCTCAAATGTCAGCAGCAGCAGCAGCAGCAGCAGCAGCAGCCGCCGCCGCCGCCGCCACTGTAAGTTCTCCAAGTCAGGGGGGCTTGATGTTGAGGACTGTGCCTCTCAAGATCCGCGTCTCCCAAAGCCCAGGCTGTGCTGAATGGAGAAGGTGATCTCCCAGGCAAGCCACGGCCTCAGATCGGAAGCACATACGCTGTTGTTACTTCTGGCAGCGGATGAGTGTGATCTGAACAAAGCCAGCCTGGTGCTGTGCGCAGGCCGGTTATGAATAGATCACTGTTCACAGTGCACGGCTGAGCGTGGCCTCAGCGCCAGCCTGGCTCCTTGTCATGTGGGTCATGGGTAGTGGCAGCAAACTGGTGGAGGAGGGTGGGTCTGAGGGTTTCTATGAGAATGGGACATTTCAGCTCCTTCCTGTCCTCATCCCTCAGTAGGTAACCACGGGTCTTCCCACTTGGCCGGCCTTGCTGGGGGCTTTGGAAAGCCGACTCTGAAGCTGTTGTGCTATATATAGTGATGGATTCACATTCTAATCTTTGGTCTTTGCGAGTGAGTTTTTTTTATTTGATATGCATTGCTTTTTCCAGAGATTGGCCTTTTCTTTTTTCTTTTCTTTTCTTTTCCTCTTTCCTTCCTGCCTTCCTTCCTTCCTTCCTTCCTTCCTTCCTTCCTTCCTTCCTTCCTTCCTTCCTTCCTTCCTTCCTTCCTTCTCTCTCTCTCTCTCTCTCTCTCTCTCTCTCTCTCTCTTTCTTTCTTTCTTTCTTTTTCTTTCTTTTTTTTTTGTGGTAGGGTTTCTCTTGTAGCCCTGGCTGTCCTGGATCTCGCTCTGTAGACCAGGCTGGCCTCAAATTCACAGAGATCCACCTGCCTCTGCCTCCCAAGTGCTAGGATTAAAGGCGTGCGCCATCATCATCCAGCAAGGCTGGCCTTATGTATACATAGATTACCATACTAAATTATTAGAGATATCATGGTAGGTGTTCAGTGTTTCTAAGTGAACAAACAGAACTTTCCCCAAACATCACCTGAAGTAAAAAGTCTTCCCAAGTCTGGTGCCTCAGGTCTGCCATACCAGGTACTCTCGATGCTGAAGTATAGAAGAGTCAAAAGTTTAAGACCTGGGGCTGTAGAGACGGCTCAGTGGTTAAGAGCATTTGACTTCTCCTCCAAAAGACTCAGGTTCAGTTCTCGGCACCCACACGGAGACTGGGCCACCCATAACTCCAGTCTCAGGAGATCTGACATCCTCTTCTGGCTTCTGGAGGCACCGGGTACGTATGTGGTGCACATACAGAGAGGCGGGCAAAAAATTCATACATATGAAATGAAAATAAATAAATCTTAAAAAAATAAAGTTTAAGGCCTGCCTGGGCTACAGAGTGAGTTGAGGGCCAGCCTGGGTAACTTAGTGAGACCCTGCCTCTAAAGAAAAGAGGGCTGGAATGTAGGGGTGGAGCCCTCACCTAGCATGCACAAACAAGGTCAAAGTTCTCCCCTTAATGCAAATCTTCAAGCCAGGGTTTGCTCTAATTACCCTTCCTGAACCACTGCTCTTGCGAATCTGTGAGGTTCTTGCTGCAAAGGGTGACTAAACAGTGGATCTGGAGGCTGTGTGTGACATCGCTCCCACAGGACTTCCTTTCAGGAAGAGTTACAACATAAGAACTTGAAGCCTCCGCTTCCAACCCACCCCACTTTGAACACACGTCTGACTTTACCATGCACACCCTTCATTTACACAATTGTGCTTTTTCAATAGTCCAGGTGAGAAACAGGCCACCCCATACCTCAGTGGGCAGTGGGAGGCCAAGGCAGAGAGAGAGAGAGAGAGAGAGAGAGAGAGAGAGAGAGAGAGAGAGAGAGATAGAGAGCGCTAAAACCTAGACAGTTTAAGAGCAGAAAGGGTTTATATCCTTGTGGACAACTGACAGTTTTTACAGGAGACAGACTTCCAGTTGAGGGGACATGTGGACTTGTCCAAGGTCACACACAAGTAAACAGCCACACCGAAGCTGTGGACTTGGCCGTTTCCAGCAGAGCCGAATGCTAGCAGTTGCTTGTCAAATAGAGTAGTGTTGCTGTGTGGTGGATGGTCATTGCCATTTTTTTAACTCCTTGACCCCTGAGGGCCTAGGATAGAGCCTGGAGCCCAGAGCTCAACTGTGTGTCCTTAAAGCACCATGGGACAAAAGCCTCTTTGTCCCCATGGTCACTTTAAAGTGAGTCTAATATTCACTCAAGTATACAGACACCCTCAGCCCTTGAATCGCGTCGCTGCAGTCGGAATGAAATTCACTTTTTTTTTGCTACCTGTAGCTAATGATTGCAAACCTTTATGGGAACAGAAAATGACAACCTCCAGGAAAACGGGGGAATTCATTGCAGAATCCCCGTGAACCTTCTGTGTGGGCTCCAGGAATTTGCATCATCACAAGAGGAACCACAGTGAAATGATCTGAACAAAGGGCATGTTAATGAAATCCTTACTCAATAGCTCTTGGTGATATTTAAGGCCACCGGGTCCCCCAGCACAGTCCTAGATCCATAGAAGTCAACTAAAATTTTCAGGGAATGTTGAGCTATCCCGCCTCCAGGTACCGAGGTCCCAACAACCGTGGTAGGGGTTGCCATCTGCATATTCACTCAGCTCTTGTGGATCCAGACAACTGTGGGCTGAAGACAGTTAGAAACACTAGATAATTAAAAATTATCTGCACAATAAAAACCAAATCGAAAGCACACAGTACAGCTACATTTGAACAGCATGGACCCACCATTAGCCTTTCAACCCAGATATGATCTGAGGAGGGGGGAGATGCTGTGTGAACTCAGTGCAGTGTAGCAGCCTGCCCCCCCCCCGCCCCCAGCCCCCAGCCCCCGGTCTCCTAGAGCAATACCCTGCAAGGAGCAGGCATTTGCAGGTAATGTCATCAGGCCATGCGGGCATAGTTCATTGTGTTCAGAGTAACAGAATGATTGTAAACATTCCTGCAACAGAAGTTCCCACATCCCTATTCTTTTAGCCTCTTCCTTGCACCGTTCAGGAATCTGAGGAATCTTTCATGTGGAGATCATGAGCTGCCCCCTCTCTCTTGTGCGTTTATAAAAAAAAAAATGACGCATTTTATGGCTTTAAAATTCAGATCTTCGACACAAACACTGCTCTGTGACGCCCTGAATGTGTTCTAAGCACAAAGCCACTACTTTCCAGTTATACATAGGCGAGCCCTTGTGTTATTTGTTTTTCCGAGCTGACGGAAATTGTTTCCCAGATGACGTGGGAGCTGCAGCCTGATGAATGAAGCAGACCTGGGGGGTGGGGTGGGGGGAGTCATGCCCTGCCCTGGCTCAAGGATGTGGAGGTTTGCGTTGCCACTATAGATCCCAAAGCTGTAGAGTGGGTGAAACTCACCCACCCATCAAGGTATCACCAAGCTATGTAGACTGGCTGTCCTGTCTACCCGGCAGTAGCCTCGGCTACACCGCAGACATTCTGTCTCAATCCCATCTCATTCTCTGCCCAGGCCTGCTAATCTTTCTCCTCAAGTGCTAGCTGAAAATTTAAAGTGTGGTCACTCCCGGGAGGATTACATTTCACAAGGGGCCTCCAAGATAGAAAATACCTCCATGAGAGGAGCTGGAGGTGGGGAGGGGGCTGTTATATTTTAACCCGATCACACACTGAGTTTCAGATCATTTCATTCCCATTCAGCTAGAGCCCAGGGAAGTCTGCCCCCATGGGCATGACAGCGCCCTCCATCCCTGAGAGCTCTCAGTACTATTTCTTCCCTGGAACGTAGTCCATCACAGCAACTTCAGCCTAAAATCTGGTTTATCTACCTGTGTCCTGGCTACAAATGGCGTCGATTTCGTCTAGAGCAGCATCTTGGAGACTGCCACTGCTTGCTGCCTTGGCAGCATTGAGTGTGGGAACTACATCTGTGGGCTCCATGATTGCATGTGCAGGTGGACCATGCTGTTGGAAACAGAAGGCTGTATCTTATGCTTTGAGCTTAAAATACTATTGCAGCATCTGTTACCTGTTTGCTCAGGTATTTGTCATGCTTGGGGGAGGAGCCACCGGCCTACCAGGCTTGACTCACAGTGGTTTTATGGTGCCAATATCACCTATGTATCAGATCACTATAGATGGGCATGCATGCCATGTCAGTCTTTTCGATCCTTTCTGAATGTCAGGAGGATTATAATAACATTGATTTATGAGTTCAAAATCAAATGTTTCCGGGATTGTTTCTCCAGTTATCTGACACTACACCTGGGCATGTAGCTATAGATGCTCCAGTCAGAGGGGTTTTTCTTCTCTGTCTCCCATTTCAGTCTTCTTGACACCCCAGTCAGGGGCGTCAGCATACACTCACCATGTGGGAAACAGGCTTTGTACGGGCTCCTTTTGCTTTCAAGGTGATGATGTCTGGTTTGGACTTGGCTTGGCCGACACCACAGCTAACATAATGATAGTATTCTCTTGAAAGAGGCTTTGCCCTGTGTTTTAGTTAATGTGGAAGCCCACAGAGGTTTCCTAGTGAGAGCTGAGCTTTCCTTACACAACAGAACTGTGTAAGAGGATGATTGGACTGTGGACCTGGGTACTAGCTGTTTGGAAGGGACTACACTTGGTTGTATTTAGCAAGGGGGAGGTCTTTTGCCTTGCCCTTTGGCATTCTTATAAAAAGCCCTTTGAAATGAAGTTCTCGGCCGGTGGATAAGGATCCAGGCCCTCCTGTGTTTCTGTTTCTCTCCCCTGAATATTTCTATCTAAATCTCTTATCCCTCACTCCTCAGAAGCACCCAGTAAAGGTAGGAGCTGGTCCCCCACCAGTTAAAGAAGATAGACCTCAAAGTCCCATGGGTGGGACTGCACACTGCCCTAAGGGAGGGACACATAGCAGTTAATGCCCAGCTGTCCCTGCTAATTCTTGGCAGCTGTCTTCGTCCCAGGGTATGGGGTCTACTTTGATAGGAAGCAGAAATAGTATCAGTCCTCTTGAACTTGTAAAACTTTGGTGAATGACTGACGGTTGCTAGGTTTTCTTTCAATATCACCTTCATCATCATCACCACCACCACCATCATCATCATCAGCAGCAGCAGCAGCAGCGGCGGCGGCGGCATTGCCATCATCATCACCACTGTTATCACCATCATCTTTGCCACAATTATCTCTATGATCATCACTACAGTTATCTTCCTCATCACCACTACCATCATCACCACCATTACCACCACCACCACCACCATCATCACCACCACCATCACCACCACCATCACCATCATCACCACTACCACCACCACTACCACCATCACCACCACCACCATCACCATCATAACCACCACCACCACCACTATCACCACCACCACCACCATCACCACCACCACCATCACCACCATCACCACCACCACCATCACCATCACCACCATCACCATCATCACATCACCACCATCACCATCATCACCACCATCACCACCACCATCACCATCACCACCATCACCATCATCACATCACCACAATCACCACCATCACCACCATCACCACCATCATCATCATCACATCACCACCATCACCATCATCACCACCATCACCACCACCACCATCACCACCATCACCACCACCATCACCATCATCACCATCATCACCACCATCACCATCACCACCATCACCATCATCACCACCATCACCACCACCACCACTATCATCATCTTAATCAATTTGTAGTGCTGGGGGTAGAACTGACCTGATATCTTCTATTTATTTTTGATTGACTGATTTTGAGTCAGGGTCTTGTTGTAGAGCTCAGACTGACCCCTAACTCTTGACCTTCTGCCTCTGTCTCCCCAGTGTTGGATTATAGGCACACACCACCAACTCCACTGTCATGTAATCCTTACCTTTCATCTGAATAATACATTGTCCCGTGGGTTAAGAGACTTACTTTTCCCAGAGACAATAAGGAGGTTCCCTTTTGGTGCCGTGTTTTACAGTGGTTGGAGGAAGGCAGAGGCCCCTATTCTGGTTTAGGAGGTGACCCCCGCAAGCTGCCTGCACATTTAGCCACTATCCTACCCAGTTTTGCACGCCTTGTAGGAAACTCTTCTAAGAAAACTCACCGATTTCTGGGCAACTCTCTTCTAACCACCTTTGAGGGGCATGTTCATTTCCCAGTGGATATTAGGTCTTTAATTTAAAAACATTTTTCATGGGTAGTTAAAAACACACAAAAGCAAATAGCACAGTATAAAGAGACACACCATCACCTACCATTTGCAATAACAAGCTCTCTGTCAGTTCTATTTCATACAATGTTTCCCACCCAGGGTTAGAGTGGGTAAGTGAGGTGTCTGGGTGAACAAGGCCAATCTTGTTGGTGTGTGTGTGTGTGTGTGTGTGTGTGTGTGTGTGTGTGAGAGAGAGAGAGAGAGAGAGAGAGACAGAGAGAGACAGAGAGACAGAGAGACAGAGAGACAGAGAGACAGAGACAGAGACAGACAGAGAGAGACAGAGACAGAGAGAGAGATAGAGAGAGAGAGAGTTTTGTAGGAGAGCTTGCTTTTCTAACATGTAGGACTGCCTGTAGCTCCTTGAAACAGTACCATCTGCGGTATGTCCTGAACATCCCACCCTTTGTCTTGCTTTTAAACTGAATGACTTCACGTGTGTATTGGCAAGGTATCAGATGTCCATATGTAAACAGAAAATTACAGTTGGTTCTCTGGAAGTCGCTGTCTCCAGATGGCTGTCACTGTGGGATGAACAGTCTGTGTTCGAGACTGGCTGAGGGGATAGCTTCACAGTGAACCCGGGTCTGGTCACTCCGGGTCACCTGAGGCGAGCCACCGAGTCCACTCTTTTAGTCTATACTTCCCCCTTCTCTTCTTTGTTTTGAGACTAGGTTTCTCTATGCATCTCCAGGTGGCCTTGAACTTAAGATGCCCCTGCCTCTGTATCCCGTGTGCTGGTTACAGGCTGGTTCCTGAAGCCCAGCTCGTTCACTGATTTATTAAGTACATATTGAGCAGCAACCCTACCAGACATTGTGGAAGACGCAAGGCCAGTGCATCCCATTCTCCCAGCCTGCGGAGAATGGCACAGGACTATGTGATGGTTGGTTTTCAATGTCGACATGCCATAATTTATAATTACCTGAGCAGGGAGCCTCAACTTAGGACCTGTCTTGATTGCTTTAATTGGCGTGGGAAGACCGTGTCTTAGTTACTTTTCTATTGCTATGATAAAGCACCATGACTAAGGCAATTGATAGAAAGAAGGGTTTATTTGAGCTTATGGTTCCAGAGGGGTAAGAGTCCATCACCATCAAGGTAGGGAAACCTGGCAGCAGGAACATCTGGGAGCTGAGAGCTCACATCTGGAACCACAGACAGGAAACAAAGTGAACTGGGAGTGGTGTGTGGCTTTTGAAACCTCAAAGCCCACCCACCCCCAGAGACAGGCTTTTAGCAAGGCCACAACTCCTGAGCTTAGGATCCTCTGTATCATCTTGAAGAGCAGCTAGTGTTAATTTACCATTGAGCCATTCTCCAGCTCCTTTAAAAAACACCTTTAAGACCTCAAGTGGCAGGATTCTTGTGTTTCAAGGCCCCGACAGGCATCTGAGGGTTCCATCACCCTTCTCAATCAGAAAGTTTCTAATCTCAGCTATTCTGTTACTGAGGGATGAGGAGATGGGGTTTATCACCCATCCTTTCAATGCTGTACGGAGAGCAAAAGAGAAATCACAGCCTGGTGTCTTTGAGGGAAGCTCTTGGCCAGATCACTGAAAACCGGACCTGCAGAACTCAGCCAAGATGAGGTGCAGAGCAACTGAGGCAGCCGAGAAAACACCAGGTTTCTAATGAGGCCGTGCTGACAGCAGACTCCCAGCAGAGGCGTGGAGGGCAGTTCCCTCAGATTGCTGGGAGCCAGACTCCCGCTAGGTCCCAGGCACACAGCCAACCTCTTCCGGCTATGTTTCCTCATCTGTGAAATGGGGTGTGCGGCCTGCCGCGCTTCCCGGTGAGCAAGGCTCTGGCATGAATGCCTGGCAGGCCGCCAGCCAGCAGTGTGCATTTGCTGTTATTTTTATACAAGTGAATTTGATAACAAGCTAATTACTGAGAGTCAGCTTCCTGTGAAATCTTACTTGTCAAGTTCTGCCCCTGATTCCGTTTATTCATTTACTCAGGATAAAATACACATTCTAACTAGCTGTTTCTCCTTCAGGTGTTCATGAATATTCATTGAGAGTCTGCGACCTAAGGACAGGGGCTGGTGCTGGGTGGCTTGTGTGACACCTGCAGAGCAGCCGCCCTGCCTGGCTCTGTGGGAGTGTGGTGTGTGTGTGTGTGTGTGTGTGTGTGTGTGTGTGGTGTGTGTGTGCATGTGTGTGTGTGTGTGTGCATGTGTGTGGTGTGTGCGTGTGTGTGTGCATGTGTGTGTGGTGTGTGAGTGTGCATGTGTGTGGTATGTGTGTGCGTGTGTGTGTGTGGTGTGTGTGTGTGTGTACATGTGTGTGTATGTGTGTGTGGTGTGGTGTGTGTGTGCATGTGTGTGGTGTGTGTGTGTGCATGTGTGTGGTGTGTGTGTGTGTGCATGTGTGTGTGTGTGGTGTGTGTGTGCATGTGTGTATGTGTGTGCATGTGTGTGTGGTGTGTGGTGTATGTGTGTGTGGTGTATGGTGTATGTGCATGTGTGCATGTGTGTGTGGTGTATGGTGTATGTGTGTGTGCATGTGTGGTGTATGGTGTATGTGTGTGTGTGGTGTATGGCATGTGTGTGGTGTATGGTATGTATGTGTGGTGTATGGTGTGTGTATGTGGTGTATGGTGTAGTGTGTGTATAGTGTATGGTCTGTGTGTATATGTGTGTGTGTGTGTGTGTGTGTGTGTGTGTGTGTGTGTGTGGTGTGGTGTATGGTGTGTGGTTTGTGTGTGGTATGTTGTGTGGTCTTGAACATCAATCTCACCAACCAAGGAGGGAATAATAGCTAGGTACCAGTGAGGGTCACCACAATGAAGCAGGGGACACAGGGCTGACTTCCTGTGCCTCTATTGGCTGCACTGGGTTCAGCAGTGATGCTCACAGACTGGCCTCTCTCCCTGAGGAGCAGGGAAGGGAAAGGCTTGTGTCCTGTCCGTGGCTTTCACATGGGATGGGTGCTACAGTCCACTAGCATCGCTCCGTGGCTTCCACGGATGCCCACACCGAGCTCTCTTCCTGTGGCCCGTGGGACATTCTGACGTGAGTGCTGTCTTTACACTGAATCCCCTGTTTTCTGTCAATGCTGCAGCCTGATTTTCTTAAAACTGTGCTGTGTCCAGGGGCCTCCCAGGAGGACCGCTGGCTCCGCTCCAGGCTCCTATGAGTGTTTCTGCGGCAGCTGCCGGACCCCCCACCCCACCCCACCCCATTTCTCCTGTGACAAGAAGTGCGTGTCTTTGCATCAGGTTGCATCAGATGATGTCAAAAGGCTGGAAGAAAACAAAGTGCTTTCCCAGGGGAGTGGATCCTTCGGGACCAGAGCAGAGATCCTGGGAGGCCCCCGCTCGGGTTTCCAGCAGGGACTGCCTTCCTCAACTTTATCTTCCGGGCCTTCCTCACGGTGGCGGCTGTTTGTTTCCTGGTCTAGCAAGGCCTTGGATGTGGCTAAGTAAGCAGAGGCCTCGCCTAGAACGCTCAAATCCCTGCGTTCCACCCCCAGCACTGAGAACACTGGGCACTGGGATCTACTCTAATCTCAGCACGAGGGAGGTGGTGCGGGTGGGGGGTGGGGGGTGGGTGGTGGGTGGGTGGGGGGTCAGAGGTTCAAGGCCAGCCTCTGCTACATAGCAAGTTCAAGACCAGCCTGAGCTTCATGAAAATTTGTCTCAAAACAAACACCAAAAACAGGCAAGTGAGAAGAAAACCCCAAACCCTGAACCAGATGTGAGAGAGACGGGCAGAGCTGGTCTGGTTCACAGGACCTTGTGTGAAGTTCAGGATAACACCTGTAGGTGTGTCACAGTCGTAGTGTGAGGGCAAACAGGATGAAACCAGCCACATTCCTCTCCCATTTATAATTCTCCACTGCAGGGAAAACAGGGTGTTGTGAACTCGGAGGGGTGGGCTGTCCACTGGGTCTCCCAGACCCATCTACCTTGGTGCCATTCTCTGGGGCTGATAAATAGGAAGGACTGGTCAGGGGCTCTGTCCAAAGCTGTGTTTTCTCAAAATATCCTTGGCACTTCCTACCACACGTTCCCAACTCCAGGCCACGAGGGAGCTGGAAGGCCAAGGAAAGCACTCGTGTGTGGTCAGGGCCTCACCTCACCCTTCCTAGCTCTGAGTGTGTCTGGTCTGGTTCCCCTCACTCCCCCGTGGGGGCTTGGAGAAGGTGGTGACAGAGCTGGGGGCGGGGAGGACCCAGGCTTGGCACCAGGGACTTTTCTCGGGGTCTTTGAGTCCATGGATGGTTAGTGAGTAGATGCCAGGCATCACACAGGGTCTGTGAGATGGCACAGAGGGTCAAGGCGCCTGTCGCACAAGCCTGGCAACTTAGGGATGAAGGAAATTCACAAGCTGACCTTTGACCTGCGCCTGTGTCATGGCATGAGCACCCCCCCCCCTCTCTCTCACACACACACACACACACACACACACACACACTCCAAAGTTGTCACACAAACCCAGCAAGACATCCATCCAGTGGTATCATTAGAGTGAGGCCCCCACAGCCCCCCCAGCCCCCCGCACCCCCTCTCAGTTCACTCCACCTCAGTGCAGAGAGGGATCATGTCTCTAAGGGGACAGGCCCTGTCCTGCTCTGCCTACAACTCCCAGCGGCCCACCGCCCACCGCTGGCTCCTGCTCTCTTTCGCCTCTGCCCAGCCCACCGTTCCCAGCTCCTGCTTTCTCTCTGTATTTTGCAGCCCCGGGGTTGGTCCTGCTCCCTCCCTCTCTGGCTGTTTGTGGGTGTTTTTTCCCCCTTGCTTAAAACCACTGCCCCTCCTTTGACCAGGGCCCCTGGGGCCCTTCAGAGCTAACTACCTCAGGGAACCTTCCTGTCTCTCAGATGAGGCACAGGATCTGGTGTTATCCCTGGGCCACTGTGTGGGAGTTTCTTCCTCAACTATTAAGGAACAGGCCAAATACTCTGGAAATGTGCTGAGGTAATGTCATGCTTTTCAGTTCCAGGAACAGGGTTACCTCCTCTCAGCCACAGCAGCCACCTGCTAGGGTGAAGAGTAACCCACAAGGACACAGAGAAATACAGTTTCTTCCTCCAGCAGGGCCCTGACATGCTGACTGGGACTTCAGAAGCACAGAGGCACCCAGGCCCCAAAAGTAGGCTTTGTAGACAAAGAATAAGGTCTTCCAAGCTGGGAGTCTCTCCTTGAGACAGACCCACAGCCAGGCAAGATGGATTTGATCATGGAGGTCTGTGTGAGCTGAGTGCTGACGGCAAAGGAGGTAGATTGTAAGGGCCCACTGAACTGGAACCCGAGCTCAAGGCAGTGAGGCCAAAGCATGTTGTCAACCCCAGAGAGGCTCCTGTGTCTGTGTGGACTGGGGGGAATGTGGGTGAGCAGAGTCCTTGCAGAAGTCCCTGGGTGGAGAGGCTGTCTGCTCACGCATTCTATGAAAGACTCTGAACACATGTGAACGTGAGGGTTGCCTCTGCTCCCACCCCGAGTGGTCCCAGCACACACAGGCAGACAGCGCCCAGCGCAGTGTATCGTGATATTCCCACAGGTGCGTGGGGGCATGGAGAACACGGAAAACAACCCAGGGACATCTTAGAGACAAAGATTGCCTGGACCTGGAATGTAGCGGAAGTCAGGAACGATTTTACGGAACCCATGGGCCAAAGAGCAGGGGTATTGGGTGGTGATTCCTGCGGAAGACAAAGGCAGAGTCAACGGAAACAGCCATTCACTAGCTACCAGCTTCAGAGCAAACAGGGGATCACACTGAGTTGGCATATGGTGGCTGTGACTCTCCGGGGGGAGGATCGCAATAGGCTGGAGTCTGACAGAGACTTGGCATGTTTGTGGTTATTGCTAGCCATGGTCTAACCTGTGTTACATTCGGGTCTGTGTATGACTCTTGTACCCATAGCGAAGTAGAGAGCAGCAGGGATATTATTCAAGTTCTGTGGTCTCGGCAGCTCACCGTATCAACTCAGTTTACTGTTGTAAAAGTTCAGTGACACCAGGACAAGTGGGGCTGTGAGAATGGAGCCCCCTGGACAGTGGCTCCATTGTTGAGGCCCAAGGTGAGGCTGGGCACCTCGGAGCAGACAAAAGAGGGGGAGGACTAACTAGATTTTTCTTTCCAGACAAACCCTCCATAACCCACTTCTGCTAGCTAGGGCCCGCCCCTCCCTTTCCAATAAAACTATTGTATTATGAATCCATCCTGGAGTTCTTGAGTCCAATCACCTCTCAGTGAGTCAACCTATGAGCTGGGGACAGACTCCAACACATGGGCCTCTTTAGGGGTCATGTCACATTCAAACCACAGCAGTGACAATTCCCTCGCCAACTCCACCTCAGTGGCTGCTACGGCACCTGCATACAATTGAAGGCAAACAGTATTCCTGGTGTCAGTACCTAAACTTTTAAACTGGAACAGGAAGCTTATTTTTTTAAGGGGTGTGTACTTATGTTAATAATAGTGAACAGTGGCCTAGAAGGAAAAAATACATAATAGAATAACTAAGATTGCTCACTGCAACATACAATAAATATAGTGGGATTACATTTTCTTCCTTGACAACATGCAGAGTCTCATACTGACTTTGATACACAAACACATGCATTGGAAAGCAAATGACGCTGAAAAATGTAGAAGGGAACTGATAAGGGACTGGAAGACAAATTGAAAAGAAAAGTTAGTGTTCATATCAGTTGGAGTAGACTGTAAGGAGAAAATAAGGGTTAAACTGGGTTACTCTACACTGAATTTAAAAGGGACAGTTGGACATAACATGACACCAAGGAGATATGTTTGGAAGAAGATGGCAAAGTCTCAGGATATCTCACAGAAAACCACTAGGCAGAGAGTAAGAACTTGGCAAAGTGTAATTTGAATAGGATACTTTAATAATATTCCTATTCTTTTAAATGTTTATTTAAATTTTTGTACATGTGTATGGGCATGAGCATGCAATGGCACTTGTGCAGAGGTCTCAGGACACTTCTAGAAGTCACTTTCTCTTTCTACCACCCGAGTTTTGGGGACTGAACTCAGATTGTCAGGGTTAGCAGGAACACTTAGACCCCCTGAGCCACCCCACTGGTCTGTCTCTGTGTTTGGTACACATTAAACAGATGTATTTTTTTTTTAAAGAGAAGTGAATAGTGTGATCATCATGTTTTGTTTACTCAGAATTTGCTAAAAACAAAACCAAGCAACCAACCAACCAAAAACCCCTGCTCTGTTCAAATGCCTGTGGTCTAGTTACATTGTTGTAGTCTCAGGAATAGCACATCAAGATAAAGACCAAGGCTGTGCTTCCTGCCAGGCACAACAGCCGTACCTAGAGAATGTAGCAACCCCTGGAAATTAAAAACACTCAATGGAGAAATTGAAAGTGATTAAAGAGATTATTAGAGGATAAGGATATCAGAATTCATGGATGTAACAGGGTGGGTGCCAGGGGGAACCTTCATGAGTTTCAAATGAGAAGTTGCACGTCAACTCTCCATCCACTGGGAAGCAGAGACCCTCCGGGACAACAGCCTGAGAGAGCAATTGATAAAGGGAGGCAGCTTGGCGGGTAAGTGCCTGCTCTGTAAGCAGGGGAGCCTGAGTTCAGATCCCAAGCACCCACATAAAAGCTGGGATACTGGTGCATGCCTGGAACGCCAGAGCTTGAGAGGGAGACAGATGGGTCCTGGGGGCCCATGGACCAGCCAGTCAGTCTAGCTCCAAGATGCTCCAGACTGAGCAAGAGATCTGTCTGAAAAGGTGAACAGGGATAGGGAAGACATTGGCAATGACCTTTACCCTCCACACGCATGAGCAAGGAGGAGGGTCCTTGTGCACACATGTGCACAAACACACGGACACCACACACAAAAGGAGGCCGGGGTGGGGGTGGGGCAGGGAGAGCGCAGCTGGTTAAAACCCCTGCTTTCTGTGCTCCCGCTGGCTGCCCTGGTCCCAGGGTGCTGAGCTGTGAGTGTCTCCCTGTTGCGCTGGTTTGAGACGGTCCAGGGACCGCATGAGTAGGAGGGACAGCTTTCACTTCTCAGTCCTGGCTTAGCCATCTCTGACGCCCAACTCTGATTCTCTCTAACGTCCCCATCCTCCACGTGTTTTCTTTCTTTCTTTCTTTCTTTCTTTCTTTCTTTCTTTCTTTCTTTCTTTCTTTCTTTCTTTCTTTCTTTCTTTCTTTCTTTTTTTTTCTTTTTTCTTTTTTTGTTTTTTTTCGAGACAGGGTTTCTCTGTGTAGCTTTGTGCCTTTCCTGGGACTCACTTGGTAGTCCAGATCTGTTGTGTAACTGACTGACCCTCTCGATACACCTGGCTGGACTTTTTTATGTTTTTCTTCTCCTTCTGGTCGCCCCAGAGGAGGAGGTTGCTCTTCTTAGCAGCCGGCTGGTGCCCACCCAAGCTTTGTTTTGCCAGCGCCTCTTGGCTCTTGGGCTGTTTTCGCTTCTCCTCCTTCCCCTCCTCCCGCTCCTGACTGTAGCTGCTTCTCTTTATGGGTGCAATTTCCTCGGCTATCTCGGCTATCTCGCTGGCTCAATTGGGTGTTTGATTATTATTTGTTTCCTCCTGGGCCAGCCCTTTCGCCCGTTCTTCGGCTGCCACTATCAGCTTGGCGTGTTCCTCTGCCTGGGATGGCCCTCGGTTCGGTTTTTATGAATGGAGGGCCGGGCCGCTTTGCGCAGGGCTGGTGCGGGTTCCCTCGGCCGTGTACACATCTGTTTCCTGTGCAGCCTCTTCCTTGAATGGCCACTGCTGCTGCTTGGCAGTGGGCGAGGCAGCAGGAAGGCCCGGGCCACCTCCCCACGCTTGCCTGGGCCGGCTGCCAAGCTAAGGGAGGGTTTTCCCAGGAGCTGATAACTGCATTACGGAGACTTCCTGGCTTTCTTGGTTCAGGGCAGCCTGGTTGCCTCAGGAAAGGTTCGCAGCAGCCCAGGCCAAGAGAGCTTCCGGCGGAGGCAATCGGTGCAGCCCCCCACCCCCAGCCCACCGGCAGTCACCGGTGGTTTAGCTGCTGTCTGCAGAACCCATTCATGGAAACTGAAAGGAAAACAGTATTTTTTTTCTTCCAATCTCTAAATCTCTAAAACACTGCTGCTTACTGAAGGGCTGTTTGTGTGCTGGCTTCCCAAGCTTTGTGTATGGTTTGGGACTGAAATGTCTCTCAGGCTCAGCTGCCAGGCGTTGGTGCTTAGTGGAGGTGACTGGATTTTCGGGTCTGCGGTCTCTCTGGTGGCCTCATAGCTTGATGGCATCGTTGGGAGGTCATGGAAAGGAGGTGGGTCCCCAGAGACCTGTGTCTTTCTTGTCTTCGGGCCCTCTCTATGTGTTTACTGGCCGCCATGGGTGGGACAGCTCTACTCTGCCCCCATGCACCCGTCATGATGCTCAGCCCAGAACTGATGGAGCCCAGGGACCACAGACTTGCAGCAGGCCACCACGCCTATCTGTCAGTCTCTGGGAAAATGAGTTCTGTCTTCATTCCTATGGCACACATACTTTAGTCCCTAAGCCATCCCTGCAACCCCAAATCTTTGCTTCCTTTGTGTGGTTTACGCCAGGCATTCTGTCACAGTAAAGAAAAGTGACTGCTACACCCTGGGACTGGATCGGACACCTGCTGTCATCTTCTATTCACACTGGTTTCTTTGCGATGGATATTTTTTTTTTATTATGGCATCGGATAGGAATTTGCTCTTCTAAGACAGAGCCTCATGAGGCAGAAGGGAAGGCAACCCGATACCAATACCGGGAGTGTCCAGGGCATGAACTCCAAGCAAGTCCAGCTGTCCAAGAAGGATGTGTTTCCCTGGAAACACATGGCTGCCCTGGGTGCAGAGTGGCAGTACCCTGTAAGTTTGTGGGAGTCGCCCCGAGTTTACAGCCTGGACCACACAGCCTTTGTGTCTGAGTCCTTCCTCTCCAGCTAAAGCGAAGGGCTAATCTACTTACATCAGGCTTGCAAACCCCACTGGGAAGTACACATCATTCAAGAAAGTATCTGGGCCTCATCTTGGGAAGACGTTCTCAATGCTTCTCCTCTTCTGCCGTTCCATTTCCCCCCTTTCTAGCACTGTTATGATTTCATTTATGTGTTTATCTTAAAGAAATAACACAACTTGGAAAATAAGTAAAATGAAGCCCTCTGCTCAGAATCCCTATTGATTTCTGGGCTCTTAACCTTTAGGGGAGGGGGGAGCACATCAGGCTAATTCCTAACATTTGTTTGATGGATAACACTGCGTTTGAGATCACATTGACTTCCATAGTATTTTATTCTCTTGCTTGCTGTTTTGATTGACTTGAATCCTAAGCCAGGCACACATACAAAATAGTCAAACTGTCGTGGCTTTTGCCTGTTTAATATTAAGAACCTGAAGCTTGAAATGAGCCGATTATGCACCATGCTCAGGAGCCAGTGAGACAGGGGCAGGAAAACGGCTCCTCTGTATCACTGATGACTGGACCCGAGGACAGTTCCCTAAGACTGGGAGAGAACAGGTCAAAATCATCCACTAACGGGGGCCAATAGCTATGCTTGTGAAAAGTTTGTTGTCAAGGCCCGGCAGGACTAGATGGTCCCGAAGAAGAAAAACCTGGCACACCTGCTGGAAAAATTGAGCGATATTGAAGAGAAGACACTTAAAATATTGCCGTAGGACCCAAGAAGAAAGAGGCCATTTGGACAGAGCTCTGCCTCGGCCTCTGAGGACAAGCCACAGATGGTTCCATCGCTTCTCACATACATGCCTTTCTGAGAACTGGAATCTTACCACGGGATGGCACAGCTTCCCTCATCCCAATCCGTACAGAAGTAGCTCATCCACAGTCTCCCTTTCGGGGGTGTGAAGCTTTGGGACTTAAAGGTGGAGGCTACACACACAGCTCCAAGCTTGACGACCCATCGTCCTTCAGGGTTCCAGAACCCAGCAATGTGGAGATGTCTCATAGTTGACAGGGGTGTGTGTCTAAATTTCCAGATGCCTCTTGGGCACGTTTGGAGAAACATCCCAATTCCTGGTGGGAAGGCCGTAGAGGTGCGTGGCTGTAGTTATAGCCCATCAGCACCACCTGGGATTCTGCAGCTCATAGACTTCCTGGGGTGGGCTCCCATCACACCATCAGGACCCAGCCTGCTGTCTCCTCCAGAAGTAAATGTCCCTGCCTCCTCCAAGATGGGCTCACGGACTCTGACTCCATGACTCTTCTTCCCTGTGTTGCTTCTGTGCAGGCTTCATTGTTTGTGGCAAGTCCCTTTCCTTCTCCCACACCGGGCTCCATTCTCCACCTGATGTTTCGAGCTCCCCTTCTTGACTGCTTATCTTTTTAGCTACGTTTCCCTCTGAGTTCTCTTAGTGTATCTTTGGGCCAAGGAGCAAGGCTGGAGCACTTGTAGTACCCAGTTTCTCACTCTTCAGATTTACTCAGAAAAGAAGCTGTGAACTTAGAACTCAGACACACGGCATCCACTTTTTTTGGGGGGGAAAAAGACATGTAATTGGACCAATTATAAGCTTTTGCAGTGTTCGTGGGAAGCCTGTGTGAGGTTCCCCGTTTGTGAGAAATCCTGTGTATAACGTATAACCCGTATCCCAATGAGCAAATGGCCAATATTTGAAGAAAGAAAATGAGAAAGTGAAGGGTAGGGCAAGAAGTCAGTCTTGGAACCAAACTCAGGGGCTTAGAGCTAGTTCAAGAACAACGCTTGAATTCTACTGGTTGCGGAGAGAGACCTAAGGAACTAAGCAGCTGGACTAGAAGCCACTGTAAATGCATAGAAGAGTGGAAAGAATCCATCCTTTTCTGACTTACTTCGGTTGGGACGGAAGGTGATTTTTCCCAGCAAGCAGATGTAAGTAAGGGCAGTGGGTGAATAACATAATCTTATAAGAAGGTTTGATATGGGTTTTAATGTGGGTTCAACAAAGGGGCCTGAGGGCTGCATTCCCAGCTGTGGTTTGGTAGTGCTCTGGGGGGTCTCCCAGCCTGGTTCCTCAGCAGAGAAGAGAAAATCTTGTTGAGGTGACTATGCAGTTTTCTTGTGGTGGACAACATCTTGCGTATGGGATCCCTTGTAAGCTCAGTGACTCATTGGATGCTACTAGCTGAAGACACTCTGGAGTTTTCATGATGGCCATGGACCCTGTAGGCTCTCTTCTGCTCTCCACAAGTTTTGGGAACGTGGCAGCTACCTGCTTTGCCCTGTTCTCTGGCTGTGCATCTTTATTCTCTTTTCTCTTTATTTATTTTTATTGCCCTCTGTTCAAACCCAACATGATATCCCCCTCACTGGCCTTCCATCCAGTTCATCAAACATCAACTCTCAAGTCATTATTGCTAGCTCAGATGTCTTTCTGGAGAGCCATATAGCCAACCCCACAGACATCGTTCCCCAACATCCTACCTCTCACTCCAAGTGTACAGAGCTGAATTTGTGACCTTTCTTTATAACTGATCCCTTGTGATAGAATACTGTTTTCCTTCCCTCCAAAGTCACCTCCTCCAACCCTTCTGCTCTGTGTAACAGAGTGATCCCACTAAAACCCAAATCTAATCACGTTTTTCGACTGATTACAACTCTCTGGTTTCCTCGTGGCACCCAGAGTTATTTGGAAACTCTTTACAGCCCACCTTCTCGGCTCTTCAAGTGTTTGTTCTCTGGCACACGAGTCCTTCAGCCACACAGGAAGGTGGGCTGTTTTCTTTTGGCATGCATGTCTGTTGGTCGGGACACATGTACAGATGGGCGTACTCTACCACGACCAGGATTATAAACAGTTCCATCGTCCTGCACCCATCTCAGGTCACCATTCCAACTGTGCACCGCCTGCCCACTCCTGTTCTTGACAACCCTTCCTCTAGAGAGTGTCACTGCGCGTTTGTCTTCTCAGTGGTGTCCCTGTCAGGGACGGGGCTTTACAGACCGGCTCACTTTATTCCGCTCGCCGGAGAGCCTCTAAGATCCATCTGTGCCGTGGCTGTGAGCTCACCTCCTTTCATGGCTGAGTTGTAGCCAATGGCCACAAGGCCCATGGCTCGTTCATTCACTCACCTGTGGAGAGACACTTTGGTTGTTCAAGCGTGGGGCAATTATGACTAGAGTTGCCACACATGCATTCCAGAGTGGGTTCTCCTCCGAAGACCTAGTTCTGGTTCTCTGGGGCAAACACCCAGGTGTGGATCGACGAGGTCTCACCAAATATTGTGTCTTATGACTTATTCTGAGGCTCTTTTTTTTATTACTTTACTTTTTTACTTGTTTATTGTTTTTTCTAGACTAGGATTCGGGCCTAGGAACGTTCACCTAGCATGTTAGGTGAACCCTGAACCTCTGAGTTAGACCCCTTGGCCCTGTTTTGATTTTTAAGGACAAACAAAAGCTTTAAGACCAGAGCACTCTCATTTCCTATTCTCAAGGCTCTGGGACAGACCATGAACTTTACCCTGTGGCAATAAGTTCAAAGCATTTCCAAATACATTTAACTACAGCATTAGGTAGTATGACAACCACAAACAGCTTTAAGAAGTTTTAAATTTTATTTATTGATTGAGTGCATGTGTGTGTGGGGGGGGATTGTAATGGAACATCCATGGAGGCCAGAGGACAGCTTGCATGAGTCAGTTCTTTTCTTCCATCACGTAGGTCTCAGCATTTGAACTCAGGCCTCTAGGCTTTGTGACAAGTGCCTTTACCTACCGCCTATCTCCCCAGCCTCCTTATGTTCATCCTGAGAGTTTCCTATCTTGAGATAAAAGATGACCACAGTTACAGGGCTGTGAAGTTCCCTTTCTCTCTCGGTTACATCAACAAACTGATAGAGCAAAAGGGTCCGCAGACACGGGTAAGACATGGAGAACTTCTAAGTATGGCCTCATCCTACCTCTCTGTGATGCATGACGGACAGTGGAAAAGATGTCCCCTCGGGCTATCTTGAGTGAAAGTATGCATGTCATATCTCTTCTGCAAACACGAGGGTGTGATTTAATATTCCTGAAGAAGTCTGTAGGTAGGCCAGGGCAGGGGGAGCCAGTTTTTATGTAGGAGCCAATTACTGTCGGCCCTCAGCCACACTGCTCTGATCTGCCTTGGGAGCAGGCAGGCAGGCAGGCAGGCAGGCAGGAGTGCATTGTCGGGGGAGAGGTGCTGCCACAGGTTTCTATCCAGAAAAGGCTGCAGGTTGTCCGCCCTGAGTTGGAGGCGCATGTGTCCCAAGGAGAGCGGCACTAAGTACCGAGGGGAACTCCCTTGTGTTTTCACTCTCCATTGATGGACAATACTAGATTTTTGCACTTTCCCAAAACCCAGAAAACAGATTAGAAGTCATAATTTACCTGCCTGCTTTCTGTCTTCCTCAGGCTCCAGGCTCTTGATGCTCAACCACCCTCTGAGGCCGTGGGACGTAACCTGGAGCTGGACTCTGAGATGCCCAGTGGGGTGCCTGAGGGTGGCTGCCTACTCTATGCCTTCCCCCACAGGGGATGCATTAGCCGGGGATGCTGACCTGAAGGTCACTAAATCAGGTCATTGGGTCATGCCCTCGCACTGAAGAAAACAGACCTCACTGGCCAAGTTAGGCAAGAACGGCAAACAGCAAGGTCATCTGCTAGAGTACACAGTGTTTCCTGAGTTCTCAGTGTGCACGCGAACATCTGGGCGCCCTTGGTAATAAACAACTCCTAGTGGGGACGGAAGCCGCTCCTGAAAAGACGAGACTTTCGGGGCAATTCAGTGGCGTCGCTCTGATTTCAAGTGATGTGTGTACGGGACAATTGGGGGGAAAGCAAGGAGGAAAACAATGCAGGGAGATTCCACTCCTAGATCAATTCCCAGAAATCCCAGGAGGACCAAGAAACAGGCAACAAAAGTGTTGTTATCAGTGTAAAAGAAAAGATGGTGGTCTCCGGCCAGTAGGCTCACCCTTTAGCAACGCCCCTTCCTGAGGGACATGGAACACAAGTATGGGGCATTTAGACACCAGTCTCCAGAGATTCCTAAGGAGCATGAAATGACCCACGCTGGCCGGTTTTATGCCAGCTTTTCCCAAGCTACAGTCGTTTAGGAAGAGGGACCCCTCCACTGAGAAAAAGCTCCTACTAGATTGGCCTGTGAGCAAGCCTACTGTGTGTTTTCTTGATAGATAATTGATGTGGGAGGACCCATCCCGCTGTGGGTGGAGCCATCCCTGGGCTGGTGGTCCTGAGTTCTATACGAAAGCAGGCTGAGCAAGCCATGGGAAGCAAGCCAGTAAGCAGCACTCCTCTATGGCCTTGGCTTCAACTCTTGCCTCCAAGTTCCTGCCCTGACTTACCTGGGTGATGGACTACAAGCTGCAAGATGGAATAAACCTTTTCCTCTCCAAGTTGCCTTTGGTCACGGTGTTTTATCACAGCAACAGAAACCCTAGCTAAGACGTAGACTCTGTGAGCCCTGCTTACACCCATATACACGTTTGATGGTTTATGTTTCCTTCATTCCTTCTTGACATCTGCTGAGTTCCTCTCATAAGGATGGTGGGCGCTTTCCCCTCATCTGTGACCTGGGTAAAGGCGAGACTGACTTTGGCACAGATCAAGAGTCTGTTTTCCAGTTCTCCCTTCTCTCTCTGTCCCATTGTCTGGTTTGGATCCTACATCTTTCAGCCATACCTCTTGCACCTTGTCAAGAGACAAACTGTGCTGTGTCTTAAGGGAAGAAAGCAAGCCCCCCATCCCCAGGCTTAGACTGGATGGTACTGATGGGGTCAGGCAAGAAGGCTTGGCTTGTAGCATTTTCCTTCCCAGAAGGGTCCTGGGGAAGGCACACTGAGGCAGGTTTTAGCTCCAGCCTGATGGTAGGTAGGCTCTGCTTTCCAGGGGTGTCCTTTCAGAGAGCCCATGGAGGACATCCCCAAGATGCATGTACAGGATGGGATGAGTTAGTGGGAGAACTTGACTGTGCTAATGAGACCTGGAAAGTCCAACACAGGGGAAAAATACACTATGAGTCATTGGTGTTTAGAACTAAAGGCAGAAAAACACCTACTCATGCTACCATCTGAAATAGC
The DNA here is from genome assembly GCF_004664715.2 of Peromyscus leucopus. Lineage (NCBI taxonomy): Eukaryota > Metazoa > Chordata > Mammalia > Rodentia > Cricetidae > Peromyscus > Peromyscus leucopus. Next base: position 866,589 of record NC_051077.1, on the reverse strand, counting down.
TGGACATAGGATGCTGAGGCGGCCCTTGCTCTGTGCCACATGCCACATGCACAGAAGTGTGCCCACAATATCCTGCTGTGGTTCAGCCTGAAGCAGTTTCTTTAATAGGGTGGCTCTGGCACAATGCTAATAAGAATGAGGAGATAGGGTGGCCTTCTGTCATGGGTCAATGTCCATTACCTCCTGGTTCCCAAGTCCTGGCACAGGCTGTCTGTCAGCAGGTAGAGGAAGCACTCAGACCTGTGTATGAGGCTGCAGGGTACTCCTAGGGACCAAAGGGCCACAGCATCAGCTGATGGTATGGGTTGTGGGAGCCCGTTCTGGGGTTCCTCGTGGCTTTACCCAGCAGGTCCGAATAGAGGATGATCAGGACCACGGGCCTGAGTGCAGGTGTCTGAGATGGTCTGCACTTGGCTGTGCTGGGGGAGGAGGTCTTTTGCTCCACCCCATGGCATCTCTATAAAAACCCTGGACCAGAGACAGTCAGGGCCCGTTGGAATAGGTTCCAGGCCCTCTCGAGGCTATCCTTTATTTTCTATCTGTTTATCTCCGCAAGATTCTCCGCTATAAATCCTTCTATCTAATATTTCCTGCTGCTCGCACTCAAGAAAACTCTAGGAAGCTGTGGGGGTGGTGGGTAAACGCCCCACAATGGGTCATGTCACATGTCACTTCTATGGAGTCTTAGCAGGGTGGAAAACATGTTTTGACATAGCTTCAGGGATGGCATGCCAGTGCTTCTAATTGCATTTTCTTATAAGATTGTCAATTAACATGCAATAGATTCTGTAATGTGAAGCAATCATGTTGCCAGCCTTTGGGGGACAAGGAAGGGTGCGGACATTGGTTGGCCATGCCACACATACAGATATGCAGATCCATCTAGGACAGAGGAGTTAGTTCTCTCTTTTCAGCATGAGTTCCGGGACTCAAAACTCAAGGTATTGGGCTTGTAGGCAAGTGTCTCTACTCGCTGAAGGATCTCTTTGCTTCTTCCTTCTCAGACATTTAAAATGATCATTCTTACTGGCAAAATGATGGAGCTGAGCACCTGAACACACTCTTACCTGGTGGGTTTGCCTCATACAGAAAAGCCAAAGAGAGCCAGGCGGGCGGTGGCGGCGCACACCTTTAATCCCAGCACTTGGGAGGCAGAGGCAGGTGGATCTCTGTGAGTTCGAGGCCAGCCTGGGCTCCAAAGCGAGTTCCAGGAAAGGCGCAAAGCTACACAGAGAAACCCTGTCTCGAAAAACCAAAAAGAAAAAAAGAAAAAGAAAAAGAAAGAAAGAAAAGCCGAAGAGAGGCTCTGCTTGCCCTACCAGCAGCAGTGACCCAGGGTTGGGGGGCTGATCTGGCCCTTCCTGCATCAGCCTCAGAGTTTGTTTTTGTGATTGGCGAGATCCACATGTGACTGCCGACACATTCTCTACCCTGGCAGCAAGTTTTGCCCAGGGTTTGCCGGGAGGCGTGATGGTGAATTGAGACTTGCTGCCGTGTGCAGGCAGTTGGGGAGGACACTTAGGCAGATGTCTGTCCTCTAAGCTGGCAGGCTGGGGCCACCATCACCGCACTCACGTTCTGTCTCTGTTTCTTCGGCTTTCTGTGAAAATAGGACTCTGGTAATAACCACGGACCGAAGTGTGGCCACACAGACTGTCAAGTCGGCCCCGCGTGGTTCACCCATGTGTTCCAGTTTGCGAGCACCCATCCTCATTCTCACTGAAAGAAAAGGAAAATGGAGGCTGAGACTTAGGGAGTGCTGGGAATCTTCCCCTTGCTATTTAAGTGGGAGAAGAGAGGCTCAAGGCATCATGGGAAGTGTTACTCTGAATAGCCAATGGTGTGGCACAAGGCTTCTTTGGAAACAGCTGCTAAGGACTTTGAGTTTCACTTTGAGATGCTCATGAGCCCAATCTTCCACAGCCTCAAGGCCAGGCAAGCCCATGCATATCCAGGCCTTCTGTGGAGAAGACCCAGACTGAGCTCAGGGCAGCTGTTCTGTATGCCTAGGCAGGTGAGGCCAGGAGGCCTGGCTGTTGGTTTCATAGAGAGTTGGGTTCCAGAAGGAGCATGTCCGCTGTTGTTCAGAAAAGTAGAGCGATAGGCGTGAGCAAGGCTGGGGACCTTGTCAGGGTCGTGGTGTGGTCACATTGATGGTGGATTACCTATCACAGAGTTGGGGGAAAGGAAACCAAAGACCCAGCTGCTAGAAACTGTAAGAAACATGTTGTCCAAGGCCATGCTCACAGAAGCACCCGCTGGACACAGTGTTAGGATTCCTCGGAGACAAAGACACTCAGGCTAGAGGTCTGAGACTTTGTACCTGTCTCATGAGAGAAAGCAGTGGAGGCAGTTTAAACATCAAAGTTGCAGGGGCCCAGATGTGGACAGATGTGTGTGTGTGTGTGTGTGTGTGTGTGTGAGAGAGAGAGAGAGAGAGAGAGAGAGAGACAGAGAGAGAGAGACAGAGAGAGAGAGACAGAGAGAGACAGAGAGACAGAGAGATAGAGACAGAGACAGACAGAGAGAGGTCCTGTCCACAGCATGGACACCTGTCTTGCCCTGACAGGCCCCCATGTGTGCAGAGGGCCACACACATTCCCTGCATTCTTCTCTGTCCCCTATTTAATCTGCAGGGTGTCCTTAAATCAGGACAACACACACCTTCTCTCTTCTTGGCACCACTGGGTTCCCACCAGTCGGGCACCTGCCTCAGTTTCCCTTTGGGGGTATCAGCCTCCCAGCGTGCACCAGCTATTTCAGCTGGTGTGGAGCAACCCACCCTGGAGGGGTGTGGTCAGCATAGGGCAGGCTCTCGTGGATTAATTATTCACCTAACAAATAAGTGATTGAATAAAATGACTACTCAGAAACTCGAAAACTCATCTATACTCCTGGACTTGGTCTCAGGAGGGCCGGTGTTTGTTTTGAATTCTGCTGCATTCAAGTAACTTATTTATGCCTCTTCCAAAAAGAACACAGGGTATCTTACAGAATGTCCACGCAATGAGATAAAAATAGACACTGAGACCACAGGAAGAAGGAAAACAAGGCGGCGGCTACCTTCGTATAGACAGGAAACGTGTGTTTAAAAAAGTACCTCTCTGGTATATTCCAAGGTAGATTACAAGAAATGCAAGGCACCCCAGGACGATGATTCTCCAAACATCAACGTGTATTCTCCTTGCTAGACTAAGGATTTTACCCTTAAAGCTATGACCCTTCCGAAGGGCACTTTCAAGGTTAGGACTATGGAAAGACCTTTCTCGGTACACAAAAACAAAAAACAAAAAACCCCAAAAACTCTGCAGTGGGTTACCTTTTTCTTAAGTCTTTGGCTCATTCCACAGCTTATCTGCCAGAAAACACTTGAACTGATAAGAAAAAGAGCAAGTCCCAGCCTTTTCCAAGCAGCTGCTGAGACATTTCTGTGGGCAGCTGGGCTCCTGGGAGGAGGCTTGCAAAATGACTGGAGGGTTTTTTTTTTTTTTTTTTTTTTTTTTTTCCAGCAAGACGAGAAAACAGTCCAGTTTGGCAAGGGGAGGCTTTACTGTGCTCTAATTTTCTGATTCCCTAGATAACCAACAGTCCCGGCGCAGCCACAGTGACCCCCGTGGACTGTCTTAAGCATAAGTAGAGGAATCTTCTTTAGGCCATGTCCCCACAGAAGCTGTGAGCCCCTGTGTGCTCAGTACCAGCCCTTTCCAGGGATCGAACTGCATTAAGTGACTAGCGAGGCTGCGTGTATTCGGGGATCCCCAGCACCACCACAGAGTCAGCCACAGCAGGGTACTTGAATGCAAAAGTCCAGATTTGTTCCTGTCTCCGTGGTCCAGCAAATGTACATTTGGGCTTGAAACCAGTATGTGCCTCCTCAACAGCTGCGGTGAAGCGATCCGTGGAAACCCCGTGGAAAAACTCAGCAAAGGGCAGATTCGGGGAACACAAGTGACCCCTCAACAAGTGCAGGCTGAGGAACCTCACGGAGGCGCTTCCTTCTCTCTACTCTGCCCCCTATCAAGGTCATTGAGAGCAGACTTCTACTTAGCACGGGGAGCCCACATCTAGGCCAGCCCACCCGTATTTGGGCTTCTCTGACCTCAGGCCCCCACACCTGTCCCTTTCCTCCTTATTTGCCTGCGTTCTGGCCTGCCGAGCCAGGCTCAGCGCCTGCGGATTTTCAGTACCGCGTCGCCTCCCCCCACCCCCACCCCCTCCTGTTGCCTAACTTTTCCTTTAGCCCAGACCTCAAGGAGCCAGAGCCAGGGGCCTCTGCGCCTCCTCGACACCGGGCTGCTGCTGGGTCAGCTGTTGGGATGCAGTGAATCTTTGCAGCCTGGGGTAAACATCACCTTTTCCCTAGTTGACCTGCTCTTGTTGAAAACACACCCACCCTTGCTGCTCGGATTACAAGTTTAGACTTGACCTTGAGCCAAGTTGCTTGTTTTCTGCTTCTCACTGGGTTTTGCACGGGAGGCCACTGGGCAGGCTGCTTGGACACTACACAGGCCCTCTGTTCTCGGAGCGGCACACAGCAGGGCACATTGATTTTGATTAAGTGATGCTTAATGTGGCAGAAGCATCATCTGGAAGGCCGTGTCTCACCTGTCTCGTTTTAAAAGATGTGTCGGTTGCCTCCCCGACCTTATTTTCTTTTCATGTAGGATGAGATCTGACGTCAATGTGCTTAATCCCTTGTTTGATCCTGGGGTGCCATATGCCTTGTGGAGGTTCAACATTTGAGGCAATCACAGGATGTCCTGGAGTACAGGTGGGTAGTCTTGGACCTTGGAATTGTAACTTGGAGATTAGTGACATCACCACCAGGTTGGGAAATGTTGACATGCAACAAAAATCCTCAAAACTGAAACAGCACTGGGTGGGGCGTACTCCTTCTACAGCCAGGCTCCGGTTATCTCCACGTTTGCCCGGCTCCATGAACTTTAAACTAATGAATCTTCCCTTTGTGAAGCAGAGCTATCTGCACCACTAGATGTACTCGGGCCGTTCTGTGAGCCCATGAGCCCTCTGGGGATTTGTCTGCTGCTGTGACCTCTGATCCTGCTAGATGAGTTGAGCTTGTCCTGGACAGGGTACCTTATTTCATGCACTGCATCTCAGGGGTAGAGGCTTGTCCTGGAAAGGTGTGACAGCTGTGTGGAGGGCTGTCATCTCAGGCGATGTATCCAGAGAGCTGGGCATTGAAGCCACTGGGGTCTGCATGTGTGGGATGCTCCGCCCCTTTGCTAGGGTGAGTCCCAGTATACTCACACGCTTTTCTTCCAGTTCCCCTCCTAGCCCTGAACTGAGCACCTAGCTATCTCCACGTGCCTGGGCATTCTCAAGGGGACAGACACACTCAGGCAAATCCCTGAGCTTAGAAACACTGCCCATTTATCTCATCTCTCCATGGGAACGCTCCCCTCTTCCCTATCAGGGTGCACAGCCCATTGCCTCCTAAGAGCTAATCTCTGTGTCTTCAGTCTTGGCTACTCTTGTGAGGGACAGGCCAACCAATACCTTCCTGACACCTTCCCAGTGTTGAGGTCTCTCTGGGTCTCCTATTCTCCCTTCCTCTCTCTGCATTTCCTTTCCACAGCTTGTGTGTGCTCCTGGCATTCAAGCCTTTGCCCCTCCCCACCATCACAGGATGTTCCATGGCTTGTCCTCACTTAGTAGGTTTATTAAGTTTGTTATTTGTGTTAGAAACTGGGCTGGACCCTATAGAAGAGAAAAAGAAAAAGCCGGTCAGCGAGATGGCTAGTTTAATAAAAGCACTTGCTGCACAAGCTTGAAGGGTTCAATGCTCGAAACTCTCATGGAAAGAGGTGGCAGTGTGCATCTGCAATGCCAGTCCCCTACAGAGAGGTGGGGGGTGGAGAAAGGAGAGGCGCACAGCAGTGCACAGGCTGGTTAGTCTGGAATACACAGCATGGCGGAAACAAGAGAGGTCCTGTTTCAAAAACAAGACTTAGGAAGAGAATGGCTACCCAAACTATCCTCTGACCTGCACAAGTATGCTCTGGCATATGCTCACAAGCAGTGCATGTACACACACACACACACACACACACACACACACACACAGTCACACGTACTTAAACATGAGTGTGTTTGTGCACACACAACAAATTAAAAAGAAACAAAACATTTAAAAAAAGAAAGACAAGGAAAAAGTCCATTATTCAGAAAAATGCTTTTCCCTGCTTTCTCTGAGATCCAGTCTCCACATATCATATGTCCCTGAATGTTCTAGAACTCAGGATGTAGCTGATGATGACCTTGAACTTCTGATCCTCCTGTGAGCTGAGATTACAGCCAGGAACCACCAGACCTGGTTTCTGCAGCACTGGGGATAGAGCCCAGGGCGCCTTCATGTTCCGCACGCACTCTATAGTTAAGTCTATTTGTAACCTCACAGTTCCATTCTTTGCTCAATGGTGTCAGATTTAGTTGACCTGTTACACTGGAGAGCATGAGGCTGGGAGGGGGTATCAGAAGCTCACTGTGAGGTCGACAAAGGACCTCAGGGACTTAGAGGTATGGAAGACAGAGGCACTGGGAATGGCGTTTAAGGAAGGGCCTTGGATGGTAGGAGCAGAGGATGAGATGCAAAAGCTGGCATCTATAAAAGCTCAGGGCTGGGCGGGTGGCACGGATCTGGATCATGGAGCAAGGTCGTTCTGGAATCTTCCCTCCTCTCCACTGCTGGCGTTTGAATCTAGCCCCTACCGACATCACACTGAACAAGCGCTGCTCTGCCACAGCACTATCTCGGGCCTCCAGCCCTGGGAGCCAGGATGGCGGCAATGAGCCGGATCAGGATGGTGACATTCACACAAGGCTAACAGCAATGGGGGTGTGAAGACACACGTTACAGCCACACCGAGACATATGACAGTCCCCAGCAGGTGACGTCGGATGAACCAGACTTCGGTTTACTGGCTCTGGATTCTGTCGTGTTCATCCCTCTGGTGTCTTCAAAAGCAGGCAGTGGCTGTGTGAGAGGCAGGTGATGGGTCCCCAGGGTACACACAGTTTCGCAGAGCTGGCACAGGTCATGAGGGCTTCTCTGAGCCCTGCTCATTGCTACAGGTCTTGGTAGCTTCGAGGTAGCTTCATGGCAGCTTCTTTCTCATTCTGTCTTGATGGTTCTTGATGCAACTCCCAGGTCCAGGGTTGACTGACAGAGTCCTGCACTTTTCTGTCTTCATCTTTTCCTGTGCCTTCGCAGGGGTTCCACGGGAAGTGGCCACTTCTTAGTGCCACAGTGTACCACAGAGGCGGCTAGCCCTCAGGAACCGGGGTCTTGTTTTCCGCAGCACTGGGAGGGGCCAGGGCACATTGTTTTTCAGCAGGCTTCATACCAGGTGGTGTCCTGCAGGGAGCCCAGGGCTTAGAGTCCAAGACTTACCAGTTAAGTAACCTGGGCTGTTCCTGGATGGGGAACATAAGACTTATCAGCCACCAGCACTGGATATCTGTAACTTAATGAAATAATTCTGACTTGGTGAGTTAAGTTTGGTGGAGGATGTAATGATGTCATGTGGGATCCCAAAAGACCCTGTACTGGTTGGTTTTTGTGTGTCAACTTGACACAAACTAGAGTCATCAGAGGAAGGAGCCTCAGTTGAGGAAATGCCTCCATGAGATCCAGCTGTAAGGCATTTTCTCAATTAGTGATCAGCGGGGGAGGGCCCAGCCCATGGTGGGTGGTGCCAGCCCTGGGCTGTTGGTTCTGGGTTCTATAAGAAAGCCAGCTGAGCAAGCCATGGGAAGCAAGCCAGTAAGCAGCACCCCTCTGTGCCCTCTGCATCAGCCCCGGCCTCCAGGTTCCTGCCCTGTTTGAGTTCCTGTCCTGTCTTCCTTCAGTGATGAACAGCAATGCTGAAATGCAAGCCAGATAAACCCTTTCCTCCCCAACTTGCCTTTTGGTCATGGTGTTTCATCACAGCAATAGAAACCATAACTAAGACAGACCTCTTTCCTAATACTAGCCCAGAGATACGACCACCGATGTTCTCCAAATTAAAGCTGTTTCTCCAGTTTTTTCTATTATTTTTATTCTTAAGATTATAGTTAAATTACATTTATCCCTTCCCTTTCTCCCTCCACACCCTCATATGCTCCTCCCTGTTCTCCATCAAATTCATAACATCTTTTTTCAGTAACTGTCATTGCATGCATATACGCATGTGCATCTGCATATATATTCCAAATATAACCTGCTCAGTCCATAAAATGTTACTTGTATGTATGATCTCAGGGCTGACCATTTGGCACTGGATAACCAACCAATGGATGTGCTCTTCCCTGGGGAAGGCCACATCTCCTGCTCCCAGCTTGCCTCAGTTGCCTGTAGTTCTTTGTGTAGGGTTGAGACCTCATGGACTTTCCCCTGGCCACTTGGGCATATCCATTGATGTCACTGTTGTTCAGCTCACAGTTGGGTAGTCATGTTGGTGAGACTTTAACTTCTGATGTTACTAAGAGATACACAGCAAACTCATCAATCCTCCTCCAGTCTTTCTGTCCACAATGTCCCCCGAACCTTAGGTTCCAGACTGTTTCATAGTTGTTTTTCAGGTTTTCAAACTGCATAGCCTCGATTATGTGTACTATGATTAGCATTAAGACTTTGTAAAGAGTAGTGTAAATGTTGGAGCGGAGCTTCAAGATGACGGGCAAAGTAGATGACAGCGAGCCGAATCCATATCCTGCAATACAATAGAGTATGTCTTATTTGTTGCATGTCACCTTTTAAAACAGTAAGTCTTGCCTGCACTTGTATGTGGCAGACAAGGACAGGATAGTGGCCACATGACCCGATGAATGGATGAGCCTCCTACAAAGTTCCTTCTCCAAGAGAGACTGTTCCTTCTTCCGTCTCTTCATGCCACCACACAGGGATGCCCTCTACTTTAGAGCCAGATTTGGTGTTTTGTAGAATCACATACCATCAGTGGCCATTTTCTAGCTAGTGGGGTCCTTGTGTGTGGATGGATTTTTACATTGGCTGTCAACACCAGTGGCAAGGCCATGTGCGGGTCTTGCTTCATCCCAGCATTCTTTATACACTTCCTTTTCCGGTGTGTAAAAATAAAAGCCTGGTAGCCCGGGAACTCAGGTCCCACTCTGATACCTCAGTTCCAGTGCATTTGAGGTTACGGTGTCTATGCAACAACAATAACAAAAACCAGAAGCCAGACACTGGGTTTTCATCCCTACCCAAGATGTTTGAAGTAGAGGAGGCTGCAGAATAGGAAAAGCCATTGACTCGATGAACAGATACTTATTAAATCCCTGTTGTGTTCCAGGTATCTTGTGGCAACATGCTTTCTTGTGCTCCCCCGGGCCTTATCCTCAAGAAGCATGTAACCTGGAAAAGGAAGGTCGGTCAGATGCTGCCTGCCGCATAATCAACAATGAGAAGATGAGGTCAGGTAAGGGGTGGTGTCCTGCTGGGCCTGGGACCTGAAAGTTTAGATGGAGTTGTCAGGAGAGGCTCATGGGAACAGCCTGGTAGACCAGGATAGTTCAGATTTTATGTTATGAGTGCTCAGGCACATGGTAGAAAGGGATATATTTGAGATGTAGCTTACCAATGACATTTGTATGAGTTTTAAATGTAATTTAACTATTTTTTTCTTTAGCCCACACCCCACATTATAATACTTCTAGAGACAATGGCAAAATTAACTGAATAATGTGACAGAGTAGTATTATAAAGTGGAGATTCATAAGCCTGAAGTAGATAGCTTTGAATCTATTTTAATTTTCACCCAAGGATCAGAGTCCCCAATACTGATTTAATAAATATGTCTCAGTTTATTTTCTTCACTTAGCCCCCATGTACCCCATTGCAGTGATGTTTGGCTCTTGACTTTAATCAGTCTCTTTGATGGCTCCTTTTAACTTTGCTTCATATCTTGAATGTGACTAACTGATGCCTTAAGACACAGCGTTTGTAACTTGTATTCCTCCAAACCACAGCGATGAAGTTAAAGGCACAACATAATTATTTTCAAAACAAGTAGACTTAAAAACACATAAGGCTATTACATAGTTAGATTCATGTGCAGTTGTAGGAATAATAAGAACAGATTCTGTGCCAAGTTTCTCCCAAGGGGGAGATTTTGGAAAACTACAGTACATGCATAGTACATGGGTCGTACAAACGGGCCACACTGTGAGCGTCTGTAGTCTGTACTCAGTTCTTTTTCCTATGCGGGTCCACATATCTGCCAACCCTGAGTGACGCCACATCCCCTTCCCTCTCTCCACATTTCCTCCATCCTTGACTCCTGGAACGCATACTTGGTCTTACACTTCCGAAATCGTGCCATTTAAAAAGTGCTAAGCAAGACAGGTCTTGAGAGATGTCTCAGTGGTTAGGCACTTGATGCTCTTAACAGAGGACCCAGGTTCAGTTTCCAGAACCCGTATCAGGTGGTTCCCAGCTCCTTCTAACTCCAGTTCCAGGGGATCTAAAGCCCTCTTTTGGAGTGAGTGCGCAGGTCAGGTAGGACCCAACACATCAAGGCTTTTGCAGATACAAACGGTCCAAAGAGAGGGCTGGGGCTTCCTGACAGGGTGCCTGCTGTCCTGGGAGGTGGTTTTGTCTCGTGTCTTGCTTGGAGGGCAGCAAGGACGCCTTGAAAACAGCCCAGGGAACTGCCTGAGCTTTGGGGAGAACCAAGCCTTCATTTTCTACTTCCATACTCATTTTCTTTCTTCATGCCCCAGGGTCTGTGCTTACCAGGCTATCGGGCCATTTACCTTTAGGTCTGTCCTAGGTTTCCAAGCAACGAGGAGATGCAGCTTATTTTCCCATCACGGAGGTGGACATTTGGGACCTAAGCCCAGGGCTCTGCCGTCATCAGGGCTTGGACAGACGTGTGCACCCTGGAACACAAAGCCGGCTTACTCGGGTTGAGAAATCAGCTTGTCCGCAGGGCCAGCTCCTACTGGCAGTGCTCTGTCTCCTATAGACAGCAAACGGCAAAGCCCCTGAGAGGAGCTGAGTGAAAACACATTTCATTGAGTCGGGGTTTTGTTACAAAATAGATAAACTTGCGCTGTTTCCAGGCCAACGGGATTCAAACCGCTGAGCTGCTGACCAAGTTGGCAGGGCCTTCTGGAAGTCTCTCAGCTCCACTGGAATGAGCTGCTTCTCTGGGAGAAGCCCTCAAAGGGGAGCGTGTGAGCGAGCCAGGAAGCGGAGTAAACCGGGTCCCCCAGAACATTTGATTGTAACACTGGGCATCCGTCCAATCCCAGGGGCCTTCGTCCTGGAAGAGATCATGACTTGGTGGTGATACAGGGGAGAGGTCATATGTGCAGCGTGGTGGAGAAGCCAGGGTACTCTGGCTTTTGTGTCTCCCATTAGTTTCATTGTATTTTTGTGAAGGTGTAATCACGTGATGTGATGTGATAGTGTCCCATATGGTTGCTTGCAGATTATTCACAGAGCTGTGTCGCTGATGCCACAATCCCATGTCAGGACATTTTTATCATGTCAGAAAGAAACCCTCCATTCATGAACAGTCATCCCCCAGTCCCATCGACTCCACCCCCCCCCCCCCCCCCCCCCCCCCCCCCCCCCCGCCAACCACCAGGCTCTTTTACAACCACAGACCCACATGTATGTGGGTTCTGTCCCTTATGGGTGATTCATGCTACCTTCACTTTTAAAATCAGAATTAAAAAACAAAACAGAACTATCCAACACAAGAGGCTGTCTTCGATTATGCCAGCCTTGACACAACAATGCCTAAGTACTGATGACGGTTCCTTTTGTGGTTTTGCTGAGGTTCCTATGTGTTCTCACCCCATCTGGCCTTCGTTCTCCTGCCGCTTGAGTGTGGCTTGACAGCACTCTGGGCTGGGTCTCAGGTAGCTCGTGAGGTTTCCCAGCGAGGGGCCGACCCTCTGTGAGGCCCTGGGGCAGTGGACTAGGTGTGAGGAGGCTCATTCTTTCCTCTCAGATGTTTGTTGAGAAAACATGTCTATGTCCTCCCCCAATTCAGGCCCGAAGTCATGCTACCCGATGTCCTGACCCGAGTCCCTGGTGGCTTCATGCCATTGACAACCCACCAAGGGACAAGGGTTCCAGCTGGACAAGGCAAGGAGTGACACTGAGCCAGTACCACGTCCCAGTGAGGCCTTCCTGGGCTCAATCAAGGCACAATACCAGTGAGCCAAGTGGGGGACAGGGTGTCCAACCCTGGGCAGAGGCAGCCAAACCCAAGGCACCAGGAGTTCCAGCAGGTTCCCCGGGTTGGCTGAGGTAACTGCCGCACAGTTGCAGAGTACCTCTTGTGAGTCGGCGGAGGAACTAACACAACCTCCCTGCCCACCAGATGCCAGGCTGCAGGGGTCTGCACAGAATATGGGAGGGGAGGGGAACCCTCAGCACAGGCAGCCTTGCTACTCAGGGCTGTGTGCCTTTGCGCCCCAGTGCGGGGGGGTGGGGTGGGGGGGGGGGAGGTGGGGAGTGGGGGTGTCACTGCCCCGAGACCCTGCCCTGGATCCTTGTTAAGGCAGCAGCAACTCTACCTCCTCCTATGAAGTCTTCGGGAAGTTTGCAGGCTCTGAGGGCTGTGTTCCCTGATCTCAGAGCAGTAGTTACTGCCTTTCCTGCTTCAGGCCCAGGAACAGTCTTGGCCTGTCTTGCCCGTGCAGAATCCGAACCAAGACATCCAGGAGACTGGCTCCTGGACTGTCGCTCCGTCGACGGTCACCTGCTAAGCACATCGCCCCCAGGTCTGTGTGGGGAGCCCAGGTGTGCAGGGACAGTGGAGACGACACAAAGCAGCCTCTGATGGACAGTTGCCTCGATGGTGGGAGTGGTGGACAGGCTGTGCTGTCTCCTTTGAGTAAACGGAGAGGCTGCCAAGTGCTGCCTGGCCTCCGCTGGCTGGCAGAGGCCCTCCTGGCACCGTGTGGATGTGAACTTCCCCCTCAATCCCTGGATTTATTTTGGGATAATGGGCTGTGGAAAGGTTACAGGAGGCTGAGTCTGGCCTGACAATGAAGCCCCAGCCATGGCCAGAGGAACATGGGGCTGTGGCTGAAGCTGCCTCAGAGCCCATTTCCTCTGATGCCATCTGAGGATCCATGGAATGGCCATTGCCGAAGACCTTCAGTTGGTGGGGGATCTGGCGTCCTCCTTGCCCCCCAATTTATCCCTGTGGTAGGGCCAATGAGCTTGGCGTGTCTGTCTTGGGGGCATCCTCTACCAATGCTCTGCAGTGGGTACTTTGGAACAAATGCAGACGGTCTTCAAGGAGGAGGAGGAGGAGGAGGTTTGGGCTGTGTTCTTAGTGCTGCTCAGTTTGGACAAGCGGTCCCTGCTGAGGAAGCACCAATATCTCTCAGGCCTCCAGGAACAGCCGTCTAGGGGTGTGTGTGTGTGTGTGTGTGTGTGTGTGTGTGTGTGTGTGACTTTCAAGGACTCCTTCCCTCAGTTTCTCTCCCTGTGCCAGACAGTCTTCGCGGCTCCCCTGGCAGCGAGCGAGGCTAGTTCGTAGTTTAGGCTGCTGTTGCAGAGCCCAGGTCTGATTGACACCAGGCTAATTGGTCCACTGTAGCTGCAGTCACTAAGCTGTCGGGAGAGTCTGCACCCCCCCCCCCAACCCCATGGCTGCCTTTTGGTGGTGATCAAATACCTGACCAGAAGCAGTTCACAGCAGGAAAGGTTGATTTTGGTGCGGTGTGGACTTCCAGACTGCCTCGGTAGAAAAGATAGATGCACTGTAGGACAGGCCCTCAGGGTGGAGGCTCACACACCGGGGAGGGGAGGAATAGGTGGCAGTGAGCGGAGCCGTTGGACTGGCCCCCTCTGGAGCAGCCCCCCCCCTCCCCTGCCTCTCCCTGCTTCACCTGTGCAGGGAGCCCCCCCCACCCCAGCTTGCTGAATGGACCAGATGGGGTGGAGGGTACTTGGTCACTAGGGAGTGGGATCCACCACCCACGTCTCCATTAGCCTGTGAGTCAGAGCCTTTCAGGCCAGAGGGCCAGAGAGCTGGATCTAAACGTTCCATCCATTTCCAGTGGGGGCCTTGGTTTTCCCTGACAGTGTGAAGCCATTTGGAAAAAAAAAAAATCAAAAGAAGAGAAGCAGAAAGGTTAAGTTTTCAACCAGGCCAAGAGGCTCAGGTGACCTCCTCCCGCGTCAAACAAGTCTCCCGGTGCAGCCCACCTAGGGCCCCCCTTTCCTTGAAGGCCGGTTAGAAGGCGCCTCCCCTTTTGTTTTTAAATCCCATTCTCTGTAAAGCCGAATGTCTGCTCTGGCCATCCCCCTTCCCCTGCCTTGAGTGGGAAACAATTTTATTTTGACTGGTTGATTTTTTTTTTTCCCTTCCTTTAGAATCTGCGCCTTTATTCCCAAATGTAAAATTCAAGCTTCAAAGCAAATCCCCCTCCAATCAGTGCCAAATAAGGCAAGAACCCTCACAAAGCCTGGGATTGTCAAGGCCTCTGTTCAGGTTTCAGCCAGGCTTCAGCAGGGCATTCCTGAAATAGTGCAGGCCGCCTCTACCTCCAGGCACTTAGCAACCCGACGCCTTTGAATTTGCTTAAAACTATTAAGAAGTAATTAAGCAGTTAAAGGGGCTTTTTCAGCCGAGCTGAGGTTGGGGGGAGGGAGGTGGACTCAGTGAATGGAAGGCCAGTGTCCCGGCCTTGCTTTCCTCTGAGCTGACCTTGCAGGGTAATACATTCATCCTGTATTTTTCTGCTACTGCCAATTTATGGCCTACAGGAAGCTAATCTTGTACAATGACTACCTTCCTGTTCGTAGTCCCTAAGTAGAGGCAAATGGATTTGGTGGCTGATAGGCTCTCCAGCAGTTCCCGGGCAACAGTGCTGAGCCCAGCAAGATCTGATAGGGGCTGCCGCTTGCTCTCAACAGAGGCTGTATAATTAGGTTCCTGTTTGGGCTGCCCTGCACTTAAGAACAGAAAATAAAAAGCTGTCCTCCGGCCCCGCCTACCTCTGTGGTTTCAATCCCAAGCTAGAGAGAGAGAGAGAGAGAGAGAGAGAGAGAGAGAGAGAGAGAGAGAGAGAGAGAGAGATGGGCTTTGAAACGTGCTGGAGAGATGCAGTCACCATGAGTTCAGGGAGGGAGATGAGGGCCACCCACAACACTGTGTTATCAAAGTCTTTGATGAGAAATGGAAACCGGCATTGTGCTTAAGAAAAAAAAAATCACATAGGAGTAAATTCTGTAATGAGTTAATGAAAGATGTTCTCATTTCAAAGTCAAATGCATTCTTAACCAGAGAGAGGGGGAGAGAGTGGGGGGAGAGCTGGAAGAAAGGAGGTGAAGGGTCAAGATGGGGAGGAGGAGACAGAGGAAGGGGAAGGGGGAGGAGAAGAGAAAGGGAAAGAGAAGGGGGGAGCTTTTCTTTTTTGGGGGAGGGGTAAATTTACAGGCTGAGGTGGCTTGGATTAAAATGTAGGATGTTGACAAAAGACAGGGTAATTAATGAATACATATACTCACCTGTGTGTATGTGGGTGGGGGAGGGGAGAGGGGCAGGTGCATATGCTCACCTGTGTGTGGGGGAGGGGAGAGGGCAGGTGCATATGCTCACCTGTGTGGGGGGGAGGGGAGAGGGGCAGGTGCATATGCTCACCTGTGTGGGGGGGAGGGGAGAGGGGCAGGTGCATATGTTCACCTGTGTGGGGGGGAGGGGAGAGGGGCAGGTGCATATGCTCACCTGTGTGGGGGGGAGGGGAGAAGGGAGAGGGGAGAGGGGCAGGTGCATGCGCTTTTCTGCCTGTGGGTGCACATTCCTGTGTGTGCAGAGGTATCTCTGTATTATTTATCTCTCTGTATTATTATTATTATTTTAATTATTTTGAGACAGGGCCTGGAGCTCACCAGCTGGCTGACCTGTCAGCTCTGGGGAGACTCCTGTTTCTGCCTTCCCTGGACAGAGGTTACGTGTGTGTTCCCCCACATCCAGCTTTTAGGTGGGTGCTGGGGGGTCTGAACTCAGCTTCTCAGCTGAGCCCAGATGAGTGATACCTTTTCAGATGTACAAATAGTGCAAACAGCTGAGGCGGGAAAAGGTCTCTCTGACAAGCTCCTGGCTCCCCCCAGCCCCGCTGCCCTCCTCAGCCCCGCCATCCCCCACAGCCCCCTCCACCCAAGGCCTCACTGGCTCCCTAGCTCACTGATAGAAGCCGGACTTCATGTCCACATCGATCTTCCTGTGAACTGCATTCACTTCCTGTTTTATCTTGTTCCAGAGATATAATGGGCCTGATAATGCAGCAGGAGACAGACTCTTCTTCAAGTTTGAAAACATCACCAAGACCAAAAGAAAATGATAGAGATAATCTTATGGAGGGGCTAGAGAGACAGGCTTCCCCAGCAGGTACGACCTCCTGTCTAGAGGCTCTGGCTTACAACTCAACACTGTGGCCCAGGGCTCAGTATTTCTCAAAAGTTCTATGGAGTGTGATCAGGCTTTGCAATGGGATTAGGAAGGACCACATTACCGTAAGCACAAAATGACTGAAGGCCTGGTTCCCTGGGACCTCGGTCCCGGTGTCCTCTGAGGATGTCTAGATGGGCCAGCTGCTGTGAAGTAACCTTGAATGAGTAAGAAGGCTTGGCTTTGTCCTGGTCCTGGGCAGGGTTGTCCATCTCTACATCACACCCTACTGTAAAGGTAAGCACATTAATACCCGATTAGTAGCACCCTATCAAGACGAGAGATCATGGGAAAAGGGAATGAATGTACATTGCACATGACCGAGGCAAACATGTGATCTAAAAATTCTCTATGCCAGCAAGCAGCCAACTATATTATTATTAGAATTATCAACTTCCATAGGCTTGCCGTCTGACTTAAGCACTGTCCTTAAATGGAAGAAATGGTATGCTGGCCTGGGTGGTCTGGAGTGGGATGGAATGGCCAGATAAGGAGACTTCAGAAGGGGTTTCCCTCCTGTGTCTTTTTAATGGTGAGATCCTAAAAGCCACGGGGCTCTTGTGTGTAGGCTTCTTTCTGCGTGTCTCCTTTAAACATTTGAGCCGAGGCAGGAGTCAGGTCTGACTGCAGAGCCTGCCCGAGGAAGGGCGCTCCAGTTGGCCAGCATGGTCCCTGATGAGCTGTCAGAGAGAGGAGGGCAGAGCCACAGTCTGGGCCAGCTCCCTCCAGCTGTGGAGAAGTCACAGTTCTAGTCTGGCGCTTTGACAGTACAGAGGCCTTCCCTGAGTCCCTGCGGCTCATTACTTGTTGAAGTTGCACATTCAGGCCTGTGTGTTCTGCCCTTCCCTAGTCCCTTCCTGTCCTAAGACTTCACGGGAGCCTCCTCGGAAGGGCTTGAAAGACGCATGTGCAGGGTGCCTCCTTGCAGTGGACCATCTGCCTCTCCCACACCAGCCATCTCCTGCCTGGTTTGTCAGATGGGGACCTGCCGCCTTTCTTTTTCCTACAGTCCCGAGCAAAGAGCAGCCTGCATGGAGCACATGGCCATCATCGCCACTACATGCTGGCAGGATGAGTAGCCGAGGAGACACGTGGAGTGACCTGGGGTTGTCCCCTGGACGTCATACCCTCCTGGACATTTTCTCTCCTCCCTCACCTCTCCTTGCCACCTAGAAGGGAGACAGGCTGGGCTGGGCTGGGTGTCCAGAAGACTTCTGTGACCACAACAGTGAAGAGGCAAGAGCCCGTTAACAGACAACTGCCAGCCGGACTCAGGGCTCAGCCAGCATCGCCACAGAGCTCTGTATCCATGGCAATATTTCCAGTGTGCTTCTGGACACAACTGCTGAAATAGTTGAGATGACTGGGATGGCTTTGTGCTCAGGTCTGGGTATTGTCACTGCCCAAATATTTGAAAGAAAAGGCCCCCTCAAGTCGAGGACGGTGGGTGGAGAGCTCCCAGTCTGCCTGCCCGCTCTTCATGCCTCGTATGTTCCAGGGGAGGTCAGTCTGTGCCATCGCCTGTCTGAGTGGGACATTTCCGAAGAGGGAATTCACATCATAGGATTTCCAGAAAGTGAGGAGCTTTTCTAGGAAATCAGAACCTACCTGTGTTGGAGGCTGGAACGGGGGCCTCCCATTGCCTCGGGCTGCTTGAGAGTGAGCTGTGTGCAAACGTGTTCAGAGTACTCTTGCTGTAAAGGGCTTTGATATTCAGGACCCTGTCAGTGAATGTAAGCCTATAAAAAAGAGAAATACTGCTCAGCCTCCCTTCCCCCAGGGGTAGTATGTGAGTGAGTGAGTATGTGTGTGTGGTGTGTATGTGTGTGTGTATATGTGTGTATGTGTTTGTGTGTGTATGTATATGTGTGTATGTGTGTATATGTGTGTGTGGTATGTATGTGTATCTATCTGTGTGTGTGTGAGTGTGTGTGGTGTAAGGGAAGAGGGTTGGTGACTAGAGACAGAGAACATGAGGAGTCAGGTCCCCTATCCTATAGCACAGTCGGATGCCTGCAGTCAGGAGTCACTTACTGTGTCTTTCAGAACAGCTAAAAGAAAGAGTCTGAGTTTCCGCAGCACTGAGAAACGCCCAGTTGAAATCACAGAAATAGTCACCTGCTGGTGTTGATCACTGAACTGAACACATGCTGGAGCATCACGCTGCACCCAGGGACACTCACAATTGTATCAGTGTGCTGGCTAGTTTTATGCCAACCCGATACAGCCTGGAGTCACGTGGGAAGAGAGAACCTCAGCTGAGAAAGTGCCCCGCTTCAGTGGCCTGTGAACCATTTTCCAGACTGATGAATGATGAGGGAGGGCCCAGCTCACCGTGGGTGGAGCCATTCCTGGCCTGGTGGTCCTGGTTCTATAAGAAAGCAGACTGAGCAAGCCAGTTAGCAGCGCCCCTCCATGGTCTCTGCACCAGCCCTGTCTTCGTGTTCCTGCCGAAAGTTTCTTGCCTGGCTTCCCTTAGTGATGAGCCTATTTAACTCTTTTCTGCCCAAGATGCTCTTGGTCATGGTGTTTTATCACAGCAATAGAAACACTAAGACATAAAAAGGAGAGGAAGATGGTATAGAGGCCTGTAATCCTCGCTACTTAGAAGGCTGAGGCAGGAGGATCACAAGTTCGAGACTATCCTGGGTCATTTGGTGAGCCCCCGTCTCAAAACAAAAAGAGGGCTGAGCACGTAGTTCAGCGGAACAGTACCTGCCCAGCAAGCATAGGAACCATGTTCCATCCCAGTACCAAAGAGGAAAAAATAAATAAAACCTAAAACATAGAAACACAACAGCCCAGAGGAACCATTGACAGCACTCATAAATCAGAATTCCCACGTGTCCTGTAATGAGTCACTTGGGGTTAGGTGAGGTTCCAGTTGCTTCTTTATCTTGGGCCCTGCCTCTGAGGGACAACATTCTTTGCTCCTTCACGGGATCATCGTGACTGCCTCAGCCCAGTGCTCTCGAAAGTGTCATGTGAGATGGTGTGTATACGGGCTTAGCAAGCAGCTGAATGGTGTCACCATTGTCCCGGGGGCTAAGATAATCTCATCTCCCCTGGCTGGGTGTTTGAAGAGAGCAGCAGTGTCTGGACTCTCACATGTACACAGCCTGTGACCAACCTGCCTTGCATTTCCTCTCTGACGGGACCAGCTGATCGTCTCCAATCTCTGGGTGGGCAGCCGACAGGCATCAGCCGTGGGTGTCGCTGCCCTTCATTTAGGATGCTGCAAAGCCGTGAGGGATTTCATCACTGAGCAATGTGTTGGCTTTGAGGGGTGTGTGTCTGTGTGTGTGTACGCACTCACACGCACACACATGTGCACACACTTGAGCTTTTCTCAATAAGCTGGGACTTGACTTGTGTGACCCGGGACTACTCTAAATCAGAGCTGTGGAGCCAAGTGGGCGTGGACTGTGAAGCTCCCACAGATTTTCAAACCACTTTTGGAAAATATGAATTGCTTAAAAACAAGTGTATACTACAGAGAAACCTCACGTTCCAAACAAGTGACCTTTTCCTGTTCCTTTTGGAAATGACTTGTCCATCGGACCCAAACCCTGCTCTGTGGCTCTTCATGAGCAGGGAAATGATGCTGCAAATTTTAGCACAGTCAACAGAGGCAGGGGATTGGATGGACTCATTGCCACAGCCTGGCAGTCCTCAGGCTCCATTCATGTTTGCCTACAATGTACTTAAAAAAGATTAAAAAAACAAAAAAAGGAAGCTTGGGCAATGGTGATATATGCCTTTAATCCCAGCACTTGGGAGGCAGAGGAAGGCAGGTCTCTGAGTTATAGGCCAGCCTGGTCTACAGAGTGAGTTCCAGGATAGCCAGGGCTACACAGAGAAACCCTGTCTTAAAAAACAAAACAAAACAAAACAAAACAAAACAAAACAAAACAAAACAAAACAAAACAAAACAAAACAAAACAAAACAACCACAACAAAATGGATCTATCCTGAGACTCACTTGTGTCCAGCTGCCAGCTCTTCTCTTTGTCTTCCCAAGCCTTGTCTCGGATGCTGCTGAGCTGGGCCTGTCGGATCCTTCTTATGACTGGTCCACATGTAGCATCTTTGGCCGCAGAAGTCCAGGGATGATTCTGTGCCCCTTGTTCTGGCCTCCCTGCAAACAGCCTGTGACTAACCTGCCTTCAGATCAGTACTCTGTTACTCGGGTGGGCCTGGGACTTCCTACTCCTTTCTTCTTCTTCAGTCAGTATTGTGGGGGTTACCTACTTTTAAAGATTTGTTTATTCTTATTTTATGTGTCTGAGTGTGTCTACATGTATGCCTACGTAACTTGCGCATGCAGTGTCTGCAGGCTGGATGCCTGACTTGCTCAGGGTCAGCCTTTGCAGTAGTTAACACTTTAGTGTGCAGACACTACCTTATAACCACACATGCAGTTGGAATGGATGGCCACACAGGAAATGCCAACAAGCCGGCAGAGGAGACTGAGCTCTCCACTGTAGAATAAGGAGCCAGGCAACATGATGGGGTTGTGTTAGCTGCTTCCACATCATTGACCAAAACATCCAGCAGAAGCGACTTATGGGAAGAAATATTTGTTTCTGTTCATGGTTTTACACCATTATGGAAGAGGTCATGGCATCAGGTCGTAGGCTGTAACCTTCAAACGCACCCCTCTAGTGATCTACTTCCTCTACCAAGTAGGCTCTACTTCCTTGAGGTTCTGCAGCCCTCCCCCTCCCCCCAGTGTAGTGCAACTAGCTTCGGAACAAGCCTTCAAGACATGCACCTGGGGATAATTCAGATTCAGGGATTTGGGCCATTGTACAGGGACCGGCTGGCCTCTTGGAGAGCACAGACACAGGCTTCCAACTTCTTAAATCCCTCCGAGACACAGTGACAGTCATCCTTGGATGGATTGTCAGGGCTTGTAGACAAAGAATTTATGTGATCAAGTTGGCATTGGACATCAAGTAGATAAAAGAACTCACTTTTCTCCCCCTCAGACAGGATTGTGGCCCAGGCTGGCCTCCAACTCGCTATGTAGCTAAGGATGACCTGGAACGTTGGATCCGCCATTTCTATCTTCCCTGTGCTGGGACTACAGGTGTGTGTCGCCACACCCAGTTTTATGTAGTATTAGAGATCACACTTAGGGCTTGGTGCATGCTAACTAAGCCTTAGTTCCTGGGCACTAAGCCCCAGGCCCAGCGTATAAAATGAATGTTTTCAGATGACACACAAGTTAAAGCATCTAAGTTACTGGTTTTTTTTTTGTTGTTGTTGTTTTTGCATGTTCCATTACACTTTAGCAATGTCAGGACACCTTCAACTATTTATGAAAGCAAAAACCCAAGAGCTTACTTTTTTACTTACTTTAAAATAGTCCCGCTAGGGCTGGGGGACGGCTCTGTCAGTTAAACACTGCTACGATGGAAACACGAGGCTCTGAGTTCAAGGAACCTGTGTTGGATTCACGCTCCTCATTTTGGGGGAGCAGACACATGCAAACTCCTGGGGTGCTCAGCCAGCTAGTCTAGCCTAACTGGTGAGCTGCAGGTCAGTGACGACTCTGTTTTAAGAAACAAGGCGGAATCTAGGGGGAGTTGGGGGAGGGGAGAGAATATGACCAAACTATATTGAGTGAAATTTTCTAAGACTAAGTAAAATCATGAAAAAACAAACAACGTGGATCAAAAAAAAAAAAAAAAAAATCAAGGTGGATGTCTCCTTAGGAACAGCTCCTGAGGTTGACATCAGGCCTTCGTGTGCATATGAACACATGTGCAAACACACACACACACACACACACATAGCTACACAAAATCTGGTTAAATTAGGAATTCAAATGTAGGAAATGAAAAGTGTGAAGATCTTTGTTAGAACACCAACTAACCTAGAGAAGGTATGTTTTAAGCAGCAAGCCCACTGAAGGAACTGTAGAAATAGTCCATAGGCCCAAATATACCAAACCAACATTAAAAATTCCAAACTCCACCATAGGCTGCTGGCAAGGGGTGAGAGATAGCCCGAACTGACCTACTCTGGTGATAGGATGGCCAAACACCCTAACTGTCGTGCTAGGAACCTCCTTCAATGACTGATGGGAGCGGATGCAGAGATCCACCACCAGGCCCCAGGTGGAGCTCCAGGAGTCCAATTGGCAAGAAAGAGGAGGGTTTGTATGAGCGAGAATTGTTGAGACCAAGATTGGAAAAAGCACAGGGACAAATAGCCAAACGAATGAAACACATGAATTATGAACCAATAGCTGAGGAGCCCCCAACTGGATCAGGCTGAGACAGTTGATTAGCTTGAACTGTTTGGGAGGCATCCAGGCAGTGGGACCGGGGATCTGTCCTTAGTGCATGAGCTGGCTGTTTGGAACCTGGGGCTTATTCAGGGACACTTAGCTCAGCCTGGGAGGAGGGGACTGGACCTGCCTGAACTGAATATACCAGGTTGAACTCAATCCCCAGGGGAGTCTTTGCCCTGGAGGAGATGGGAATTGGGGGTGTGGGGGAAGGGGCAGAGGGGGGAGGACAAGGGAATCCGTGGCTGATATGTAAAATTAAATTATAAAATAAAAAATTCTAAACTACAAAAAACAAGAACAAAATTAAGACAGCTACAAAAGGCTAATCTTAATATTTTTTTTATAAGTAGTTAGTGGCCCTACAGATACATAGTAGGCCTTGATTGATGTTACCCACCAAGAACAAAAGGGTGACTACTCCAAAAAGGATTTTCAAGCACAAGAACAACAACAACACAATTATAAATGGTCATGAACTTGACCAAGGATCACAAAAGTGGTGCTTGCTGACATAAAGTATCCCTACAGCACTGTGTGTCCATTGCATGTGATCATCGCAGAGGGTGAGTTCGGTGGGACAATCATCACCACCATCACTAACATCATGACCATGACCACCGTTACTTTATCATCAGTATCATCATTACCATTACCAACCGTCGTCGTCATCATGACTATTATTACAATGTCACCATCATCACCGTCACTACCAACATCAGTGTCACCATTATAATCATCATCACCGTTATCACCACCATTATCATCGTGGTCCTCATCTTGCGAAGGGGGAATTGAAAGTAGGTGATTGACACAAATATCTCAGGTCAGCTATGGGTAGAAAGACTTCCCACATCCACATTCTACGGTCAGTTCAGGTTAGCATACTTGTTGCTTCCCAGATCTAGAACTAGCTGGGCCAATCAAGACTCCCCCAGATCATTAGACAGCCAACACGATTCTCTTGATTTAAGAAGGAACATTGTGATCTCGGGAAGGAATGCCGTACTCTGCCTACAATCAAAACCTCCTAAGTAGCAAAGAAATAGAGACTATGCTAAAAGCCCCCCTTTCATCTGCTTCTAGTTTATTTTTTCAAATTTTACTACTTTAGAGCGTAGAGTATAGATTCTGGCTTTTCAAAAGACAACAGAGTCTTGAGTTGTCCTTTTTAGGCACCCTCCTGCCACTTTGAAGTTCTGATTTACAGCCCAGATGTTACAATTAACCCTGCCACTGGCAGGAAGCCAGGCTGACCTGCATAAAGCTGGGACCCCAATGTCTGGTCAGGTCCTCACAAATCCC
Source organism: Peromyscus leucopus (assembly GCF_004664715.2). Lineage (NCBI taxonomy): Eukaryota > Metazoa > Chordata > Mammalia > Rodentia > Cricetidae > Peromyscus > Peromyscus leucopus. The sequence goes on along the minus strand of NC_051077.1, from coordinate 842,538 downwards.
ACTGTGAAAAGATACTTGTTGGATTATTCAAGAAAAAAAATAATACAAGCAATTGATGACATCTAAAACACGAACTGCTTTCAAAAGAGGAATCTCTGGTATGATCTGATAGCATCCCTGTCAGGAGCCAGAGATCTTATGACTTCGGTAGCATATCTTCCTTCTGCTCCCTGAACATGCTGGACCCGTAGCATTGGACGGGCAAAGTACGGGCATTCAAGAGCCTCAGTGAATCTAAGAGCCAAGGTCAAGTCTTGGGATGGGCATTAGCTGGTCCTCTGTCCTCTGAGCCATTCAAGAGCCTCAGTGAATCTAAGAGATGAGGTCATGTCTTGGGATGGGCATTAGCTGGTCCTCTGTGCTCTGAGCCCTCAGCCCCTCCGCGGTTGCATGGGTTCTGGGTCTAGTATATGCTAGACTGGGTCTCCCCGCACCCATGGGGTGGCCATTTGAAGGGCGTTTTTCCAAGTGCATATCTAATTTCACATCTTCCAACGCTTTCCTGTGTCTCACCCTTCCCTGCCAGGCTCTCCTCGTCCCTTCGGGGGTCTTGGGGCTGCTTTCCTGGGCCACTCAACAAAGTGCCACAACTTGGTTGACTGAACATGGCAGACTTGCGTCAGCTCACGGCTCTGGATGGGAGGGGTGCAGTCACCCGTGGCCGGGCTGTTCCTGGACAGGAGGCTGACCCTGCCTCTCTGTCTTCATCTGGTCCTGTCAGCAGTCCTTAGCTGGTTTGCCGACACCTTCCTCTGGCCTGTGCTGTCTTCTTCACATGGCTTTTCTCTGTTTGCTTTTCTCAGAGTTGTCCCCACCTCTTAACTCACCCTGATCCAGCAAGATGTCATTACAACCGATTTTATCTGTGGAGATTATTTCCCAAATAAGGTGCCATTCTGAGTCCCGGGTGGACGTGAGCCTGGCATCCCACTCCAGCAGGAATAGAACCATTGCTCCAGATTGTGGTTCTGCCTAGACCCCAAACAGACCGAGTTATTAGTGCTGAGATGGGAAGGTGACCGTGTGGCCTTCAGGGTGATGGGATGGGGTTATGGCATTGATCTGAACAGTGTTCTTAATTCTCCTTATTTTGGAGGACTAGATCTCTTATTTTCTGTGGTTACATCCTTTCATCTTCTGCTTCTAAGACATACGAAAGGGTTCAGGTTCACTTTGAAAACTGCCTGTAACTGGAGGCTCCTCTCTACTCTGCCCTCTTGTTCCCTGTTTCTCTGCCATCCATGCCCCTGACCTCCACCATCACTGACACAAAATTCAGGTCTGATAGATGCCGCTTCATGGTAACCCCTTCTACCTACCGCTCTGTGTTTGGGGTACATTCTTTGAAAGCAGGAGAGGCATATCGTTTATTTTTGTGTTTTTACTATTGAGTAGAGATAGATATAAAAATAAGCAGGGCACGAGCCTAGCCAGAGATGGTCACTGAAGGTTGAATGAATGGGGAGTGAGCCCATGCACAGGGCTGTAGGCTCTGGCAACCGCTATATCTAAGGGCCTCAACCTCCTCCAACAGGACCCGGGGCAGGGCTGTGAAAATGAAGAAAGGCTGTGTGTTCACTTGTCAAGTTGCTCTGGGAGCTGCTGTCTGAGCCATGGGTCATCAGTCCTGGCTTTCTGCTGGGGTCACTTATTTTTAGTAAGAAGGGCTAAGGTGGCGACGGAGAAACACATGACATCACCTGCCCTCCACCACCTCCAGCCTCGGTCACTGGTCACCGCAGGCAATCCCGAAGGGCAAAGCCCTCAGTGATGAGGATGCTCATTTTTGCCCTGAAGTATTTTCCATCAAGGAGGGCCCTCAGACTTACTTCATCTGTTGCTTTAAGTACCTCTTCTGGGAAGGATTCTTTGGCTGTGCAAACAATTCTCAGCCACTGCTGCTTCTAGAAGGAAAATAGTGGAAGCCTCAGCTGACCTCTGCCTGAAGGGCCGTTACCCCAGGGCAAGGACTGGCTGGTAGGATCAGTGCAGTGAGGGTCTGTGGTGGCTGGTCCCTTAGAGAAGCTCCTTTTATGTTCCGACATCTTTCCAAGGGATGCATTAACATTTATACATGGTGATGGTGAAAAGTTTCCTGTGGTAGGCTGATGAAAACATCCACCAGCACTCTGTGTGTGTGTGTGTGTGTGTGTGTGTGTGTGTAATGCGTATGTGGACACGTTGAGTTGGAGTTCCATATGTAATAGCTGAGGTCCTAGAGTCATAAATCATATTAAATCTCTAGATTTCTTCATCTGATGTATCTGCTGCTAGGTACGCCTGACCTACAGCCACATATCTCCATTCCCCCTGACCCCCTCCCCAATGACCACGGCTCTGTTTTCCCTCTCCGTATATTTTAATTTTTCTTCTAGATTTTACAAAAGTACAATCATGCATGTCTTTCTCACTGTTTAGCTGAACAGGATGTGTTCTGGGGTAGTAGCTCCCTCCATTTCAGAGATGACTGTGGAAATGGCAGTCCAACACTACATTGCCCATTTTGAAAATGTGTAAGGTTGCTATGTTACTGTTCTATGATGCTTTTTTGAGGGAGACATCAACGAATGTCTCTTCATGCCAGAAAGGCTGCCAGGGGCAGACCGAAGAGCTGATTCCATTTGGGTCTAGCTTGGTGAGCCCATGAGTTTACTGGTGTTCCCTACAGGAGCAGGGGTGAGGGGTGATTGACAGGAGCAGGGGTGAGGGTTTCCCTACAGGGGCAGGGGTGAGGGTTTCCCTACAGGAGCAGGGGTGAGGGGTTCTCTACAGGGGCAGGGGTGAGGGGTTCCCTACAGGAGCAGGGGTGAGGGGTTCCCTACAGGAGCATGGTGACTCAGAGTCAGGCACGTCACCAAGAATGTCCACCCTGGAAGGGGTGAGAACCCGTCAGGGCTGCATCTCTGGAGCTTCTTCACGACACCCAGGCCTCCACTCTTCTAAGTCCCAGGAGGTTCCTTAGCCTCGGTGGTTTTATTCCCTGCTTGAGCGTGGTCAGCTGTCGCCTTCCCTAGCTCCACGCGCCTCCTCTTCCCTCCAGCGGGGCCAGTTTCAATTCACAGATGTGAATTTGAATCGCCACACAACATACCTCAAACAGAATGATCTCTTGTGAGAAAAAAAAATAAACCACACGAGCATTTATTAGGGCTCTCTCCAGAACTGACCCTTGCTGAATGGACACGACACTAATTAAACCTTGTTGGTTATCTCCCAGGATGAGTTGGTGTCTTTAAGTCAGCCAGGAGACATAACATGAATGAATCTGTATTTATCTAGACGGGCGTCCAGCCGGGACAAACACCAGATCCAGGTAATGGTGCTCCCTGGCTGTTGGTGAGACTTACAACCAACTTACAGCGGGCGAGTTTGCAGCCTGGTTTGAGCTCATAGTTGGACAAATCTCTTCTAAAATCCCAGCCGCCGTTTAGGGCTGTGCTCTTGGTCCCAGTTTTGCCCGGCGAGGGAGGGTACCGTTGCTTACTATAATTTGCTCTTAGGTTTCTGGATTTGTAGCCTAGAAAAGCGCATCCATTAAAACGAACTGTTTGTAGTTTAGTCTATCCCAGGAAGCAAACGTACTCTGGGGTGTGTGGCGTTCTGATGCTGTCGATTCAGACACACACGGATTAAAAAAGGAAAGCAGCCGTCCAGTTCATCTGATACCTGGTTTCAGATCAGAGAGAATCCAAATGCGCTGTGTTCTGCCCTGCCTGCCTCCCTCTGAATCTCCTGAGACTCTTTCCTCTCTCAGATTAAACAGACTCACCTTTAATATCCTGTTTCTGCAGGGCTTGGGATCTCTTCTATATTATAAACCAAAGCTTTGCACTGGGATTCAGAAACCTTTGAAAGCGCAGTATTTAGATCCTGACAGTGTGGCCTCAAGCGTGGGCCACACTGTCCCTTTGTCTCATAGACGGCTACTCTAAGGCCCACTCACTTCTGATGTTGCTCGTGAAAGTGGACGGCTGTTTTCTCGAACACGCAGTTTTACAAAGCCATGGCCCAGTGGACAAACCACAGCGGGTAGGAGAGGCACAGAGTCCAGGAGGTGAGTGCTGGGCAAAGCAGGGTCAGAGGCCATGTAGGGACACCGGGCATGGGGTGGCGTGTCTGCCGGCTGAGCTCACATGTGAGACAGGAGAACAGATCAAAATCATCAAACACAGGAGTGCCTGGCCTCGGGGAAGCAAATGGAATTCTCCCATCTTGATACCACTGTTAGATCTACCGTATCAGAAGTCCAGATGCATTGTGACCACTTCAGCTCACAGAGATAAGTCATGTGAGGGTGAGGGAAGCTGCTGGCTGGTGTCCCCCTTTGGGGGGAAGTGTTGAGAGGAAAACTGGTGCCTGCCCAGGTATCAGAATCATCTGCCACCTCATGCTCCTGTTCACACGACACAACTTGCATTCAGTGGGTGTTTTCCTTGCTGAGCAGAGAGCTACAGGCCGGTATGTCACATACTGTTCAGGGTACTGCTGCCTTCTGGGATGAGACACGGACATTGTCCTCCACACAGCCCAGAATGTGCCTGGTGCTTCAGTTTGGGAGCCAAGACAGAGTCTAGACTGGTCACTTGAGTGTTCCAGATCCAGCAGCAGCCTCCAGCCTTCTGTGGAGTTGCTGTTACCTCGGGGAGGACATGCCTCAGTCAGAGCAGCTTCCTGGGAATCCAGGGGACTCAGTCCACCACAGGAAGATGTTCACACTGTCCACTGTCCACACCGCTCTGCAGCTTAACCACTGCTGACTGTCCAGAGAGATCTGCTTCCTGAGAAGGAAGTCTGTCCACAGCCCTTGAAGGTTTGCCTAGTGATCCATGGAAATGAAGATGTTGTTTTTAAGACAAAGTTCCACTATCTGGCCTGGGCTTGGCTTACTCTGTGGTAATCCTCCTGTCTCAGCTTTCTGAGTGCTGAGATGATAGTTGTGCATCCCCCACCTACGCATAGGATCCAGGCTTTTGGTTTCCTACATGAAGTCTGTCACTGCTGTGAGGTCGGTCTGGACTTGTTTCTTCCCTCTGCCCAGCTTAGCTGGCTGTTATTCATCGCCGGCCTGGGAGAGTTCTTGGGAAACATTGTACTGGTCCTCCCATGACAGGAAGGAATTAAAGGGGGAAGCAAGGCTCTGAGGGATTAGAGCTGAATTCTTCCTCCCATACTGGAAACGAGCCTGTGGATTTGGTCTGAACTCCAGCCTGGCTTAGCTCACCACACACAGTCAGCCCTGCCAGACTCAGTCACCGAGTTCATGCTGCCCTGACGGGATGCAGAGCCCTTGGCTCAGATCCTCTCCAAAATCTCAGGGGAGACCTTTGACATAATTTCAGTGTGTCCAAGTTCAAGCCACTCCGGTTCAAATCCACGGGTGCTTTCTGGCTTAGCGTCTCAGAGTTTAGAAACAGGGTCACAAATCCCTGTCCTCGGACTCACAAGCATGTGCGCGCACAGATGCCCAGAGTCCCTTCTAACACAGCCTAACCCCTCTTCCAAAGCATGCAGTGAGCCCCATTTCTCTTTGAAAAGCCACGGTCTCAATGTCTTTGGCTTTTTCTTCACAGTTTGCTTCCTCAGATTGCAGCCCTCCTCTTCCTCTGTTGCAAAAGTTACATCTAGATTGACAGGAACCGTCAAGAGCAGAACACCTTGTTCCAAGCGAGAGCCGGATTGTGACAGGGCTGTCCTCGCCATGGCTTCCTGAGAACAAAAGGGTCCCTGCAGTCTCCACACATGACAGCCATTCTGAACATACAGATTCCACGCCTGTGGGGTTTTCCAGGTGGTCAGAGGCGGGGAAGGCAGACCTTGCTGTGTGAGCACTCGAGTCTGGCTTCTTGTTATCGGCCACAAATTCGGTGGACTATTTGCTTTGTCTCGTCTTTTCTGATGGGGAGCTCCAGGGAAGATTCCTGTGAAGCCACACGCTGGATCCTTGATGAGAGTTCTCTGGGGGAAGTTCATGCCCCTGGATGACTTCCCGTTCTGGGATGTTTAGCCTCTCTATCTCAGGTCCTTGACAATAAGGAAACACTTCATTCCCAGCCTGTGAGGGAGAAAGCTGTTGCTGCAAGTTATGACAGGAAATAGCAACCCGGACAGCCACATCCCCCCCAGACTCTCGTTTCCTCTCAGTGAACTTTGGCGTTGCCTGGCCTGAGCCATGGCTGGTTACCAAGAGGGTGGCTTCCAGAGGCCAGATCCCTCAGACAGCCACTGCTTTCCAGAACTTTATCAAAGTGACCCATGTCAGGGTCCCGACTCTGTGGCCTCTGTCTTCTCCTGTGAGGATGAATTCTGGGTGGGTGCTAAAGCTGGTCGGCCATGTTCACAACACCATAGACTGAAGGTTCAGGCGGACAGCCAGTACTAGTCTTCCTGTTTCAGACAAAATGGGTACAGGCAGAAGGGAACTATGGGGTTTCCTGGAAACTGCCAAGCTGTCTAAACCTTAGAGCGATCGATGGGGGCCAGTCATACGTTTTCCTGTTGGGCGGTCATTACAACTCCTAAACTTGTGTCCTGTGAACCACTGAGCCCATATTTTACCCCATATGCTCATGCTATATGTGTGGATTTTCATTTGGTAGGAAAGGGGAGGAGAATTTACAGCCCTCCCCCCTCCGCCCACAATGGGCTCTGACTGCTTGACACTTGTCCTCATTTGCCATTGATGGGCAGGAGGTCTCACTGAACCGGCTACTCGCTGGCACAGCTTGGTTCTGTTTTTGTGTTTGGAGCAGGTGGCCTCCCTTCCGGTCCTCTAAAGTCAGATCAGATGCTGCCCTGTCCTCTGGCGAGGTTCTAGACACTCCTCTTTCAGCTGTTACCTCCCAGCGGCACAAACGCAGGTGAACCCTGGGCCTTGGGACTCCAGATGTGCAGGCCGGTCAAGGTTCTGGAAGGCAGCCAAGGGGCGAGACGTCAGAGAGAGCCGGAGCCACAGAGGGTTTTGTTGTCTGAAGGAGCTGCCAGAAGCTTCTAGATGCAAGGCCTCGTTGTTCTGTCTCAGAGCTGATGTTCCACACACGTCTTCGGCTGTATTTATCTGGCTACAGTGCGGCGGGCACCTTCTGTTCCTTCTCACTGTCCACATCCCTCTCCGTAGCAATGTTTTTTCTTTTTTATAAAAAATAGTTTGTGACATTTAAATAAGATAAGATTGCCAAAAATAGGAAAGCAATTGGATATTTTTATATGTTTTCATAAAACAGGACTTTTTTTTTTTTTTGCTGTGGTTGTGTGTTCTTAGTAAATGGGTGTTGAATATATGAACAAATGATGACCTGCCATTGGAAATGGGCTTGTTTCACACTTTGAACATGGTTTAAGGTGTGTGTGTGTGTGGTGCATATTTGTGTGTATGTGTGTATATGGTGTGAGTGTGTGTGAGAGTATGTGTATGTGGTGTGTATATGTGTATATATGTGTGTGCATATATATGTATGTGTGTGTGTATGGTGTGAGTGTGGTGTGGTGTATGTGTGTGCTTGCACAGGCACATGGCCATGCATGTAGAGGTCAACATCATCAGGTTTCTCCTTCAATTGCTCTTCACTTTGATTTTTGAGGTAATGTCTCCCATTGAACTTGGAACTTACTGATGCATCTAGACTGGCTGCTGAGGGCACTCTAGGCATCATCTTGTCTCTGCCCTTACAAAGCAGAGTGTCCAGATATTCACCACCTTGACAAGCTTTTACAGAGGTGCTGGGATCCAGGCTCTGTGAGTCAGCACTGTGTCAACTGAGCCATCTCTCCAGCCCTCAGTGCTAAATTACTCAGATTTTCTTCTTTGAATAAACTTTTTAAAAATCTTGAAATAAGTTAGATTTACAGATTTGATTTCCAGAGCCAGACTGGAGATTCAATGTTGATGACGTCTTGTATAATGATGAGACTCTTGTCAGAACCTAGCAATGAACACAGAGAGACTAATTTGCACTCAACTGCAGGTCTACTCTTAGTTAACCAAGTTGTTAAATTAACGATCTTTCATCTACTTCAGGGTCCATTTCAGGATGCCACATTGCATTCACAACAAGTTGAGAATTTTTTTTCCTTGTGAAATTATAAGAATAGAATGTCCTCAGAAAATAGCAGTCAATGGATTTATAAGAGTTTGGCAGAATTATTTTATAAAGAACAAGGTGGTATTTTAGATTTTATGGTCCATCTAATCTCGGCTGCACTTGCTTAATCCTGACATGGCAGTGCAGACAGTGACACTTGGTACGCGATGTGTGGGCCCAGGTTGCAATAAAACTTTATTTATAAAGACAGGTTGTGGGGAGAATGCATCTTGTGCTAATGGATCTAAGTAGTCCCCATCCTGCTCCTGGAATACTTTGTGCTCCCATGTTCCTTTCTCCTCATCCCTCAAATTCCTGGCCACCATGGCCCCTTTGCTGCCCCCATAGTTGGCTACAACAGAATGTTGTATAGTTAGAATCTTATAGTTCTTTTCAGACTGACTTTTTTCTCTTGATAAATAGAATGGATTAAATTTCCTCAATTGCTTTTTTTTTTTTTTTTTATGGGGGGGGGGGCGGGGGAGAGGGTTGCGCTAGAAAGTTCTTTGGTCCTTAGCACCAAATGATACCCAGCTGCCTGGATAGGTACCACGGTCACCCATTCACTCACTGAAACTGATCTTTTTTCTTTTTTCTTTTTTTTCTTCCTCTTTCTTTCATGGTCTGGTAATTACAAATAAAGCTGCTGTTTAAACATTGTAGGTATTTGTGTGGACATAAGTTTTCAATTTATTTGGGTAAATAACCAAAGGATATGAATGCAGGATCATATCACAGGAATGTGTATAGTTTTGTAAGGAACTGTCAAACTATCCTCCGAAGTGGTATACCATTCTGCATCCTTCCTAGCAACACAAAGAAGCTCCAGCTGCCACCTCTGTGCCAGCGCTTGCTGTAACCAGTGTTGTGGACGTTAGCCACTTAGTGGATGTAGATCATCTTTAATTTTCAGCTCCTGGCTGGCCGGAGGCTAAGCATCTCCACATGCTTGCTCTTTCTCACCTTTGTGTGAGTCACCCAAGGTCTTCCGACCGATTCCCAAAGATGGCTGTTTTCTTAGTTTTAAACTTTAAGAGTTTGTACATGTGTCTTATAGAACACATACAGGATGTGCTATTATCTTTTTTACAGCAGAAGTTTTAAATTTTAATGAGGACCCCTTATCAATTATTCCTCGGGGATCTGGAATCTTATCATATATTTTGCCCAAGGACTCATCACCCCACCCAAGACCACAGGCTTTCTGCTCAGAGTTCTGCAGGTTTGTGTTTGCTTCCAGGTCCGTGAACCAGTTAGAGTTAATTTTCATGAAATCTCTCTAGGTTTGTTTTTAAAAACATGCAGTCCAGTTTCCCCAGCATTTGCTGGAAATGCCTTCCTTCCTCATTGTACAGCTCGTGGGTCTTCGATAGGGGTCGTTAACTTTACTGGGGAGGGCTTCTTTCTGGATCATCTGCCCTGCTTTGCGGGTGTTTATCTGTCCTGAGAACTGTAACGCCGTGGTGAGCCCTCCACTTCCTGTCTTCTTCAACACTGTGTTGGTTGTTTTGTGTTTTTTTCAAGTCCTTAAGATTCTAGAAGGGTTAGGGATATGGTTTTTTCCAACTCTGTTCTTTCTCTGAAGGTGTTTGCTGACAGGCTTTGAGTTTTTTTCTTTTCTTCAAATGTCCTTGGCGCTCACACAGCTCTTTGTGTTGTTTCGATTTTCCTTCTGGGTCGACTGTGTGCATGATGCTGTTTGTTTTTGTTAAGGTTCTGGAAGTTGTCAATGCCCTGGTTAGATCATATATACAACCCAGTTCGTGTTTAGCACTTGACAGCTGGAGACACTGAACTTCGCCGCGTTTATAAGGTGTGGCTTTTGGCATGCTTAGTGAAAAACAAAACAACTATAAAAAGGAATTTCTGAGAACATCTCAGCCTCTGAGTAATCTTACTTTACTTCCTGCTTGGTCTAAGAGCTGCTGACCCTCCTGGGAAGGCCAGGATCCACGGCCCTGGGAATGGGGCTGATGATGGGGAGGTAAAAAGGAGGAGGTGGGTGTGGCGTGGTGGAAGCCTGAAGGCTGCTCCCATTGGCTTGCCAGTGAAGGCTTTGGGGCCCTAGGATGCGAAGAAGGACTTAGGATCCAGGGATTGTTATTACTGGGGAATTTCATAGAGTGACTGATGTATTCATCATGAGGAAGAATGGGGATTTGTACGCTGATATTTACCACTGGGTTTTGGGTTTGTTTTGTTCACCCTCAGCCTTCTGGGCAGCAGGCCATGATGGATTAGAAATCTGGGGAAAACAGTTGCATAAAGGTTTGCTTATGATTTTTAAAGGCATCACAGACCTCCTGCACCCCTGAATGTAAGTCTGCCCTTCGGAACCCTGGTTGAGAAGGCCCTTTCTGAAAGACGCATTGCCGCATGTCCGCGTGAGGGCTGCCGAAGCATGTTACAGACGTGGGCGCTCTTTGAGCCATGATGGTTTTCTCCTAATGCTGTGGACCCCAGCCTGTCAGTACACTATGGCCTATGGGTCCAGTGAGACCAGAAAGCTGTTTTTGTAGGTGAGAGGGCCTTGGACCACAGCTGTGAGAGCGGAAGCGGGGCAGGCGGAGAGGAAGTGGGACCTCCCTGAGTGCCGCCCGTGCCTTCCTCCGGTTTCATTGCGAGAACCCTCCACTCCCCTCTGCTGCAGGTTCTGGGTTCGCGGCCACTCGGTTCTCTCACTCCTTTCCCAGCTGCCGCAGCTGCTTCCTGTTCTTTCCCACTAGACTCTGGCTTGCTGGGACCTTGTTTTTTTGGACTCAGATCTGCTCTCAGGCTGTCCTAGCCCTGATAATTTCTCCCGAGTGATGGTGATAATCTAAACTGGAGTCAAGATCCCTCCAATCTCTTTCTTCCATGCGCGTCTCAGCATAGAGGCTCAGCAGAGCGTGGCGAGCCTCCCTTGCATCAACTCACACCCCCACGAGCCTCACCCCTGCTTTCCTCAGATCTGTACTGGGGCCTTGCTGGGAACGGGTGTCTGGCCTGTCTAGTTGGTTCCTATATCCCCTGCTCTTTAAACAGAACTTACTGTGTGATGGCAAGAAGTGGTTGAGAACCTGAATGGATAAAAGCACTCTGTTTGCTGTTGATGGATGACGTGAGTCTCCCTTTCTTACGTGACTACTGGGACAGTCCAGGGAGAGAGCGTGTCTTACACTGGCCATCACTCCAGCAAGTGCTTCCATTTGTTTATCCTGAGCTCAGGAGAAGGTGATATACCGTGGTTTTAAGTTTCATTGAGGGGCTGGAGAGATCGCTCAGCCTCTGAGAGCACTGGCTGCTTTTGCAGAGAAAACCCACATTCATTCAATTCCCAGCACCCATTGACAGCTCACAACTGTCTGTAACTCTGGTACCAGAGGATTTGACACCCTCTTCCGGTACCAGCAGGTACCAGGCACACATGTGGTGTACAGACATATATACAGACTAAAAACATCTATATACATAAAATATAATAATTATGCATAGAACAGTATTCTAACAAAGAGTTTCACTGATTCCTTATTCAGTAATTCCTTGGACAACTCCCACACATGGGAAACAGAAATCCACGGAAGCACCATGTGAGGTCAGGGTCCAATGGCAGAGGCTGGATTCCAAGTCAGGCCTAGGGGCTTATTGTAGAGCTTTGTCTCCTGACTAAGCATCAGCTCTCATGGCTGACTTCTCTCTCATCCACAAGAGAAGGAAAGCCCAGTGCCCTGAAACCCTGTGTGTGGAAAATGTTTTATCTTTTTCAGGATTAGTTCTTAAGAGTTTACTCATATCTGAAATGGGCAAGGCCAATAGAAGATTCAAAAATGGCTGCCTGACTCACTGATGTCTCTATGTGGTGACCGGATCCCCTGCTGTGGTTAGAGGGCCCTATGAAGGGTCAGCAATACTCCCAGGGAACCCTGGATTGCCCCGAGCTGCATGTCTATGGGAGGTAGTGATGGTTGTTGGGAGCTCAGGAAGGGTCTTCTGGGAAGAGTGGCTCATGGTGAAGAGGCACTAAGGCCCTCGTTGCTTCAACTAGACGTGGCAGAGCTCAGATGGAAGGCGTTGTGTCTTGAACCCTGCAGAGCTCAGCCCACATGGAGCACAGGGGGAGATGGCACCCTCTGTTACCCCTCATGAAAGGATGAGCTTTAGGAACCCGGCTATCACCCACAAAGGGCAGACTGGTTTTGATTAAAGATCAAGAGCAGTGTACATATCTGTTCCTGGACACAAGCTATCGTGACAGACATCTGTGGGCCTGGCATTCGGCCACACACAGACACGAATGCCAGACACTGTGGAGGCACCAACCACGGGTAGACAGACTGGTGTGTCAGTGGGGAAGTATCTGCTCCGGTTATGTTGATTTGTTTGCAGAGAGAAACCAAGCCAGGCCTGCTACCTTCTGCAAACAGCCAGGAATGCTCTTGAGGGCTGTTGAGATACTAAGGACCTTTGTGTTAAAATTAATACACATTTTGCCTATTAACTCATGACACCTTAGACACTTCAATACTTTCCTTTTTTTGTTTTGTTTTTTTTGAGACAGAGTTTCTCTCTGTGTAGCCCTGGTATCCTGGAACTCACTCTATAGACCAGACTGGCCTTGAATTCAGAGATCTGCCCGTCTCTTCCCCCTGAGTGCAGGGATTAAAGGTGTGCACCACCATGCCTGACTTCAAATGCCTTCTATCAGTGTGTTGGATGGTGACTTTTTTTCATCTTTGATATACAATGCCTAGGATGGTACCCATCCTCACACCCTCTCAGTGACTCACTTATCTGTCTTTTTTGCCTCCCTGAAGCCAACAAAATCAAGAGGGAAATCTCAGTCACCCTGTGACCTCGGTCATCCTGTGACCTCTCAAAGCTCTAATCCTTACCGGTGTGTTTCTATGGCCCCAGGAACCCAATAGATTTTAACCAGGAGGATCATCTGCTAAGAGCTGCTCACTTGGATTAAAGGATGACAACCATGGGAAGATGGAGCTGCTCTCCAGACCCCTTCCTGTAAACACAACACAGGGGAATAATTGCTTAAGTGACACTCACACTTTGGAAATGACTGGTATCCCCGAGAGGCAAAGATCCTATACTATGCCATATTTTGGGCACTTCAAATGACTACCATGTGTCCACACCTATATAGTCTATGATTTAGGGAAGAGATCTTCTGAGAACTACCACTGGACAGAGAGAGAGAGAGAGAGAGAGAGAGAGAGAGAGAGAGAGAGAGAGAGAGAGAGAGAGAGCAACCCCAGACCCAGGCATGCTGCTTTGACTAAAACAGACTCAGCACAAATCTGTCACGAATGGGTTAACTTCGAACTGTAGGTCTATCACCATTCCTTAACTCCTAAGCCATCTAAGGAGACACTCACCTGCTTGGCCATAAGTAGAATCCACAGATACGTGTCTACCTCAAGAAGGTGTTCTGCACAGTCCAGAGACAGCTGTGTTTGTGGTTTTGAATGGGTGAGCTTATTAAGCAGATGGTGAAGAAAGTTGACTTAGTCACTGTCCTGCTGCTGTGAAGAGACACCATGGCCGAGACAACTTACAGGAGAAAACATTTTATTGGGGGGTTTGCTCATCGTTTCAGAGGGTTAGTCCATGATCATCACAGCAGGAGGCATTGCGGCTGATAGGCAGGCCTGGCATGGGGAGGTAGCTGAGAGCTACATCTTGATCTGCAGGCAACAGGAAAAGACCGAGGGGGGAGGGAGGAAGGAAGAGAAAGAGGGTGAGAGAGAGAGGTGGGGGAGACTGGACCTGTTTTGGAACCTCAGATGACACACCTCCTCCAAGGCCATACCTACTCCAAGAAGGCCAAAGCTCCGAATCCTTCTAATTTTCCTCACCCGGTTCAGCAGCTAGGGACTAAGCTTGCAAACAGACGAGCCCATGGGGGCCATTCTCGTTCAAATCACACAAAAGGTAATAAAAATAGTGAGTAGCAGAGAGAAAGACAGACAGCAACACACCACCCAGTCATATGCTCACAGCAGCTGGGACGACTGGAGCAGCTGAATTGAGAGAGGAAAAAATAAGACAACATCATTAAATACGGGGAGACAGGGACTCCAAACATGGAGCAGAAACTGGCCAGGGAGATCCCATTGAGGTAGCTGGCTGCAGCTCTTGATTGAGATAGAGTCCAGAGGAGGGCAGAGTGTAAAAGAGGCTTCCAAGTTAAAAAAAAAAAAAAAAAACAAGGCACAACAGAAAGGTGACATCATCAGATGAAGCATCCTGGACGTCCAGCCTAAACCGACTGGGGAGGTTGATGCAGACAGCTGGCGCTCCTGATTGCATTGTGAGGTCTTCTCCACTCGGGTCATGAATTGGTTCCCAACTTTCTCACCACAGGCATTTTTATATCACGTGGCAAACTACAGTAACCTCCGTTGGAAACAAGTTTTCCTTCTAGGTGCTCCCAAAGACACAATGTTTTTTTGTTTTTGTTTTTAACACTTTGAGACTCTAGGGGAAGGGGTTGGGGAGAGAGCGGACAGCCTGAGCCAGGGCAGGGTTTGTTTTGTTTGTGGACAGGGGGTCTTGGAAGACACTTTACAGAAACCCACTTCAATCTGAAGCATGGGGGCAAACCCCACTTCCATAGACGGCTTTTCAGTGAGCTCAAACAGCACACGGCTCTTTACCAACACAATGTACATTAGAGGAAATTAAGGACAGTATTGGGGAGTCAACTGGGACCTTCTAAAGTGAAATGGGATGTGGGAGAGGGGGAGACCAGGGACTCAGGCTGCAGCTGGCCGAGGGACCTGCAGATGCCCAGATGAGTCAGCGTGGGGGGCAGTGTGGGCTGCACAGCCTCTCCAAGGGACACTTCCATAAAGCGTGTGGCTTCATGTGTGAGGAGTGTCTCTGCTAATGTGATCAGACTGGCACCGTGCAGGTCGGGGCCGTGAGCAGGCCAATGAGCAGCACCTACTAGGAAGGGCGTTTGGGCACAGCTGCCTGGGTGAGAAGAAAAGGGCAGGATGGTGGGGCCACTGTGTCCACAAGCCAGGGTTCAGACTGGCACCTCCACTGGTGGCAGAGAGAGGCAGCAGGGGTCCTCTCCTGGAGCTGTGGCAGCAAACTTCAGGCTTCCAGAACTGTGAGAGGACAGCGTGGTGGCTGTCCTCAGCCACTCAGGTTATCATCCTTTGTGCCATACCTAGGGACTGGCACGGGGGTTGAGCAGGGGGGAGGGGTAACCCGGATGCAGTGAGGCAACAGCATCTGGCATTACAGAGTGGCAAGCCGAGCAGTGTAGGGCGTGGCACAGTGGGGCTGCCCTGGCAGTGACCGTGCGCGCATTGGACCGTCACGTCACGGTGGCGGTAAGGTAGACTTTGGTGATGGGTTCAGACACTCCTATTGAGAGCAGAGCAGAGGAGGGGCCACTCACTGTGCAGAAGTGAGTGAGAACCAGGACGGGCAGACAGCAGAGCCCCCAGGCAGCTTAGGACTAAGCGTGGCTTCCTGGGCTGGGGACCATCTTCCCGTCTTTCTCGTCTCAGAGGCAGATGCTCAACACTTTCCACTGTGGAGGAGTTGGCCCCTCATCAGCCCACAGGTTCCCGGATAGGAAGCAGGCATTTAATTTAGGCGGACCTACCTTTGGTCAGACCCAAGCTGCCCTGAGCCCTCCAGGGGATGGGATGCGATGCAGTTTCTCCCATCTCTGCCAGGGTAGCCATGGCTCTACCCCCTCTCGTCACTGTACCACCCGATCCCGCGAGGCTGTTCTGCGGGCGGCATCCCCAGCTCTCAGCCCTTTCGGCTTCCCACGGGGAACTCAGAAGCATGCTTGACTTCATCTAATCCTTTATCATTGTACACGGTTCATTTGACTTAATTCCCTCCAGTTTCACGTCTCAAGGAAGTTTTCCTTGAGCCGTGTTTCCGGTTGTTTGGGGAGGTTCTACCAGCTGGACATGGTACCTGTTTCCAGACCTCACAGGAGAGTCTTTCTGGCGTGTGAGGTACTTGTCTTGATACTTGGACAAAGTACCCTACAAAGCGACTTTAGGCAGGAGAGACTTGGCTCACAGTTTGAAGGACAGTCCACCCTGGTCAAAAGGTCACGGGCGCAGGGGTGTGAGGCAGCTGGTCGAGTTGCGTTCGCAGCGAGGAAGCAGGGAACAACGGACGCTGGTGCTCAGCTCACTTCTTCCTTTTCGTTTGGTCTGGGTCTCAGACGGTGAGAGTGTCACTCACATCTAGTATGAGTCTTCTCACCTCAATTAACCCGACCTAGAAACTGTCTCAATGACATGCTCAGAGACTTGTTTCCATGGTGATTAAAATCTCACCAAATTGACAGTCAAGATGAACTTTTGCAGAGAGTAAACGAACTCAGGAGATGTGGGCTCAGAACCTCCCCGAGGCTGCAGCCTGACTCAGGTGGATGGTCGGTCTCTTCACTGTTTCATGCACCAC
The DNA here is from genome assembly GCF_004664715.2 of Peromyscus leucopus. NCBI lineage: Eukaryota > Metazoa > Chordata > Mammalia > Rodentia > Cricetidae > Peromyscus > Peromyscus leucopus. The sequence goes on along the minus strand of NC_051077.1, from coordinate 826,021 downwards.
TGTGCCCTCAGGGTACCTCCCACCAGCCCCTTCCCTCTCACCTTCCGCATCCAGTCTGCAGTCTTCTTGTGGGATCAATAAGGGAAGTAATAGTTAAGGAACTGATCTTTTCCCCCTAGAAACAGATAATCAATGATCTATAATTAAAATCAATCAAAACTCACTACATTTACTATTATTTTAGAATCTTCAATGACTCGTCACAGTGACAGGAATATTTGTTCTGTGACTTCCCAGACTCCAGTGCATGCACTCTGTCCCGGGCAGAAGTCCGCACAGTTCCCTCATCTTCCTTAGCCTGGAATTTTCCCTAAAGAGAGAAAATGTCCAAAGGTGAGGAGGACCATCCCCCTTCTACCTGGAAGTGCTTCTGTCCTTATTCCTGGAGACTTGGATAGGGACACTAGCACACAGAGAAAACAGTGTTCCCAAGCAGTTATGTAATCAGGACCGCTGCACCACACAAACAGGCACACAAACGTGTTGCCCTTTCGGTGTTTGTGGGGACCTATTGCGCAATCTGAATTCATTGCACTGACCTTGTAAACAGCAGTGAAAATCCCACTGAAAAAAACAGCCAGGGTTGAGCTGAGGGAGGACAGGGGAGAGGAGGTCATCCAGTAAACAGGCACCTGACCTAAGTTGGCCTTGTTCCTACCAAAGTTTCTGGACGAATAAATGATGCTCCCAAGATTAAAAACCTAAGAGCTTGCAAACGGAAAAAAGGACCAAGAAAGGGATTGTGGGGAAAAGGAATCCAGGTCAACAACAGGTGAGAAAAACCACGTGTGTGGATACCAGTGTTAGGAACAGTGAGACAGAGGAAAACGGTGTCTCTTGTCTCTCCTCAGCCTTGGCCAGACTGAGCACTCTCCTCCGAGGGAACAGGAGTCCTGGGAACACAACTGTGAAATATGGAGAGTTGGTACCCTGTGTTTCCTCTGCTTCTGAACAGCACAGACTGGTGTCAGGCTATGAAAAGAACCAGTCTGTCAATATGTCGTTGTTTTTCTCTACCAGCAAGGAACACTTCCAGAAGCCCAAAAGATCATGGCTGTCTTTCTCATCAAATGCCCCCAGGAACTCAGATGTGGGAAGCTAGCTACACTTTCCCGAGGGGCGGTGGCAGCCCAGCTCGTCTGACCCTGTGCTGTGGGTGACAGCACACTGCTTGGATCAGGTTTCCTCGAAGCCCACATGCCCCCACTGCGGGAGTACCTCAGGCAGGAGAATCATTTGGTTGACACTGCCCAGAGGAACACACACTTCTGCACAGTAAGAGATTTAAGAGAGGATGTCAGGCCACTCAAGAGATCTAGGCCACCTCAAGATCCCTTTCCTGGAGTTGTGTCTTAGTTAGGGTTTCTATTGCTGTGACGAGACACCATGACCACAGTAACTCTTATAAAGGAAAACAATGAATTGGGGTTTTGTCTGTTATTATCATGGCATGGTGGGACATGGTGGCATGCAGGCAGACATGGGGCTGGAGAAGGAGCCAAGGGTTCTACATCTTGATCTATAGGCAACAGGAAATGAACTGTGTCATTGGGCATAGCTTGAGCACAGGCGACCTTAAAGCCCACCCCCACAGTGACACACTTCCTCCAACAAGGCCCCACCTACTTCAACAAAGCCACGCCTCCTAATGGTGCCTTTCCCTATGAGGAGCATTTTCTTTCAAAGCACCACCAGTTGTGTGACTGGCCCCTCTCATACCTGCACAGCCACCCCACTCAACACTTAACCCTCCTGGGAGTTCGGGAACAGAAGTGAACAAAGGCTGTCTTGTCCCCAGCAGGGTGGTGAGTAGGAAAAAAATGCAACTGTAACCTGTCTTCTGTTTACAGTCCCCTCTCCTTCTAAACACCTTTCACCCCAGCCTTCTTGTCTTAAAGAAAGGAAGAATTTATATCAAGCTGTGATGTATTCTCACCACCTGCAGTGGACCAATTAATTGTTCAAGGCTTTAAAAATTGTGTAAGAAAAAAAATAAACACAAACTCCAAAACACACACACACACACACACACACACACACACACACACACACACACACACCAACTTAGTGATTTTAAATACACACTAAGTGAGTGACAATGTTATCTTTTATAAAAGGCCTTTAAATACAGACTCAGAAGAAAAACAATGGGAAATAATCATTTGGTATATTTCCCCAACATGTTGCCTTTTTTCTTCTCAGTGTACGCATTTTAACTTTGGCCAAGAAATCTGTCCTCCTGCTCATTGCTGATCAGGCAGCATCTCTAGGCACATCTGTCGCTATGGCAAAGGACTGGGAAGGATGGCGGCTCTGGCAGTGTGTCACGCTCACACAAGTGTGGGCCTTAGCATTGTAAAGGATGGTGTACCACTAAATCAGAACCACAACGAGCCATTTCTGGAGGTGCAAGCCTCTTATCCTTAAGAGTTGTAGGTGAGGGGCAAAGTCTGGTCTCAGCCGCTCTCATTGGACGGTGCAAGCATAATCACAGAAGTTAGAAGACAGACTTGAAACAGGCAGACAGTTATCTCAATGCAACTCGCGCATGATTAACCAGGAGATGCATTATTCAGATGAGGGCTGCTGTGGGAATCCAGAGGAGGGAGGCTCAGTAGGCATGTATGATCCAGAAAATGCTCATGGAGAAGAGGGCAGACTGATCCTAACACTGGTCGGGGTTGGTGTGAGCTGGGGAAAGTCACAGAAAAGGTAAAATGTGTGTTGAGGGCTCGAGAGGTTTTCTAAAATAGGGAGTCTGTGGTGTAAGAAGGTCGGGGTTCTACATTGAAAAGGTTTCTGTCTGAGATGCTTTTTTGAAACGCTGAGGGGCATTATCTATTTTATCCATATGGGAAAGAAGGGGATGCTGAAGGCTTTCGGATGGGTTGTGTTTCCTACACCTTTCTGAAGGATGCCAACTCTAACAATGACTGTCATGTGCACACTGTGTGGTCAGCCCTACCCAGCTTGGTTTCAGTGTGGCCTTACTCCAGACCCTGTATCTAGAGAGGTATTTGAATCCTAGTGGTATTTTCCCTTTTATGTTTTCTGACCACCTATAGTTCAACCTCTCCAAACTAAGTTCCTAATCCTTATATAGCCCAGCCCTCAGTGGCTGCTTCTGCATCTCTCCCTAAGTTCATGCCTGCTTTCTGCAACTGGATGGTTTTCAGGGTTGCAGGGCTAAGTCAGGTTCCATCCTGACATTCTGGTGTTGTGGATAGTCCTGGCTTTTATATGAGAGGCACCAATAGGCCATATGTCTGGCTCATCTCTTGACAATGTTCTGGGCCACTCAATTCTTTTGCACCTGTTTCTAAGTGCCAATTACCAGAGGAACTTCTGGATTAGTGTGACAGTAATAATTCTGTTGTGCCTCCCATCTTTCATATAGCCAACTTAGCCATGCTGACTATGGGGGATAAAGACTCCCTGAGGCTGAAGAACATATAATATTGTGTAAAACACATTAGAAAAAAATGGCTGCCATAAATGTAGTGAAGAAGTGTAGGCCTATGAGAAGTGAGACGATCTGAGCTATAGTAGAGGTCAGAATTTTAAAAAGTGATGTATGTGGGAGACTCAAGTAAAAGAAGGCCCAGGATGAATGGAGCTGGGTGGTTTATTGGCTCCAGGGAACAAGAGATGACTGGAGATGTTTCAGGGTGGGCTTTGCAGAGAATGAAGAAGGATGCCGAAGGAGCTTTGAACTGGCGAATGACTCAGTGTAAATTCATAACCAGGCAAAAGTGGGCATTTCTCTCAGTGTCTTCCAGAGAGAGGGATGGCCTTCATGGCATTTGAGGGAGTTTTCTGAGGTGTATAGTACCAATGCAGTTAAGTTCAAATGAGTACGTTTGTTTAGGAAGAGGAAAAGGTGGGTGCGGTATCAGAGGGAGAAGAAGGAAAACCGAAGGAGAGCAAGACAGGGATGTTGATGTGAGATGACTCAGGGTCACAGATGTCCGGAAAATAATGTGATTTCAAAACGAACAGAAGGCCAGCCATGCCCTCTACCAAGAGGTCATTGTGTATACGGAACAAGCTCACAGTTGAGTAGTGAGGAGCTCACTGCATTCGCGGGCATAGCGATCTCCAGAGATTAGCTGGACCAAGCCAGCCAGGCTGTTCACACCACACCTCAATGAGTTTCCACCTGGATTACACTGGGGTGTAAGAGTTAAACCTGAGAAAGCTGGCAGTGAGAAGAATGAAGGCTGTATCTCTAATGCTTGTACTCTCCATCCATGTGTGTGTGTTGGGCATGCATGTCTGCATGCATGTGTGTGCATATGCAAAGGCAAGAGAAATCAGTATTCACAGTTATTCCCAAAGATGGAAATGACGAAAGAGAGAGGACTTAGTGACTGAGAAAGGAGGAAGATGCTGTTTCCTGGTCCGTCTCTTGACCTGTTTGTAAGCAGCCGGAGGTGAAGTTGTTTATCTTGAAGTAGGTGTATTTGTACTATGTCTGCACGGTGTGATGGGGGAGGCCATAGCACCCAACAGAGAGGGTGGGTTGTTTCCTATGTCGTCCTTGAGGCTACCATAGCAACACACCACAGGCTGCTGGCTTAGACAACAGAACACTGTCTCCTCACAGGTCTGAGATCACGTGCCAGCTCAGTTCCTTTCTGGGAGGCCTCGCCTCTTGGCGGGCGGCCTTCTTCTGTGACCTCAAGTGTCTCTGTCCTGCACATGTGCCCTCCTGCCATCTTCCTACGAGGACAGCGGTCCTGCTGGGCTGGGGCCCGATTCTCATGTCCTTGTTTACTCTGAATTGCTCCTCAGAGAAGCTCTTTCCAAGATCAGTCACACAGAGATCCTGGGCTTCACCATGCAAGCCTGGGGCAGAGCTCTTACTGCGACCTCATCCTTTGTCTCTAGGGCTTCAGAGTGGGCATGGGAAGAGTCTGGCTGGAGAGGAAGCTGAATGGCCTGCCCAGTATGCTCATGAGGGCAGACGCACCTTCCCTTAGGTCTGAAGATGGCACAAGCAGAGATGCAGACGGAACAGAGGGGTGAGCGGCCACAGGAAGGACCATGGGAATACCAAGTGCTCTAGTCAGGCACACACAGGTTTCCCAAATGGGAAGAGTGCTTCCGTGGCACAGAAGGGTGTCTGTGGCACGGGAAACACGCAATGTCTCTAAGGGGAGCTGGGCAGCTCACTGTTCCCACAGCTGTGAGAAAGCGAGAACTGGGAGACAGCTATTTGTAAATATTTGATTTTACTCGTTGACAATGTTGTGTATGAACACACTGTTCTTTGCCCCCCTCCATCACCCTCTCTCTCTTCCACTGAGACAACTTCGGCAAGCATCCTCCTACTGCGTCATCTTTGTGACCCACTGAGTTTAGTAAAGGTTGCTTAGAGGAGTGTCAGCAGGGTGTGTGTGTGGGTGCTTATTTACTAGATCATTCACAACTTATCAGCAGCTATGGTAGCACTGAATAAAGTGACACCCCCCCTCAGCTAGCACCCACTTCTTGCCGAGAGGGTGTCCCTCAGTAAGAGGTATGGTCTCCTGAGTCCCTCTCCATGCATGACAGCATGGTGACAGGCCAGTCTCTTGTGCAGGCTCTCACCTCTGTAGTAAGTTCCCGAGGGCAACAGCCATGTCATGTCCAGAAGACACTGTTTCCCAGCATTCCTTGCTAACATTTTTGTCACCCCCTGTCTTTGGATAGATGACATGTTGCAGTCCTCTTGTGACCCTAGGTTGGACGCGTTCCCAGCACTCACCTGCACTGGCCCAGGCTTCCCCCTGACCATCACACAGCGTTGCTAAAGTCAGTAGCCATTGGGCACGATGGAATGCTGAGTCCTGTCCCCACCATCTGCGACTACCACTGCACTCAATGTCACTCTCTGTCCCTCATGGTAAGACCGAGCTGCGGCAGGCATATTGGGTATCATCTCGGGCATTTCTGCTGTGGATACCAATGGAAGTGGGCGATCCACTGGGATCTTCATGGCTACTGGGCCATAGTCTAATTCTGATGCTCTGTGTAGATTCATCTGTAACCTGGATGTTTTTTTAACTTCATATTTAAAAAAAATTTATAAGACACATTGTATAAAGACCTCCCTCCCCTCTCTTCCCATTCTCTCCTTCCCCTCCCTTCCTCTCTCCTCCTCTCTATTTCCCTTCTCTCCCCTCCCTTTCTCCCTTCCCACCCCTCCCCTTTCTCTTCCTCTACCCTCTCCTCTTCTCCCCTCCCCCTCCCCTTTCCTTCCCTTTCTCTGACCCCCAAGAGAGTAAATGGCCAGTAGCAGCAGCGTTTGGTTGGGAAGGGCCTCCTGGGAGTTCGGTCATTCCCAGAAGCAACCGTGTCCCCTGATGCACAGTCCCTGTCCTTTCTTGCAGCTTGTTAGTACACCTTTCACCCCAGCTTCTTCCCTGATGCACTGCTGGCACTCTAGGGCTTGCCTCTTCCTGCCTCCGATGCAGGGACCTTCACCTCCCTGGTCGTCTGTGAGGTTCAATCCCCTGGCTTTCCCAGCCTCTGCTTTTAAGCCAGGAACGCCTCACTTCCTTCCTCCACACTCATCTCACCTACCTCAGCGCTGGACGAGCACCCCCAGACGAGGCGGAGAATTTCTAACGGAAAGCTGCTGGTAGCCTGCCGTCAATGCAAAGCATCAGCCTTGCTTCCTGCCCGTCTTTCTCTAACAAATCCATCCCCAGGGAACTGAACACTGGTGCAATGGGTTTAAAATGACAATGTTAGGAGAAACCTAGAGGCATGCATTACAGTTGCCAACAACACATCCTCCTGGATACATTTCCTGTGGTCTTGGATATTAAAAATGGATGAGGTCTGTGCATCGCTTAAGTTCTCTGTTGGCACGAGCCCTCCGGTATAGATCCACGCGGACATGAGCTCTATGCTTTACAGCATACTCCTTTCACTGCGAGCCCGCTCTTGAGTTTGAACCTGTTCCTGTCGAACTTTTCACAAGCAAGAGTCACAGGTAACATGGCTCACGGAATGGGTAGTGGCTCAGTTGTCATTAGTGGCTAAGATGTATGCTGAGAGGCCACCCAGAGCATCCTTCTACGGGAGAACCCCTGCATCTCATTTCCTAGGTGAAGGCAGTGCAACCGTGGGATACCTGACAGGCATCCTGTGGCTTTGGAAGCTCGACCTTGAGGTTGGGCAGCTTCTGCTCTTGCTGTTCCCTCTGCCTGTGAGCTGATGCCACCGAGTTCCTGGGGACAGCAGAAGAGACAGGACAGGAAGTTCGAACGCTTATTGTACAGTTGGAGGTCAGGCATTAAACCAGGTGGGAATGCATAACCAAGGAGGCACCAGCAGTGGGGGTACTCGGCAGAGAGCCATTCCTAGAGAAGGGAATTGAAGGGGACATTGAAAAGGATAGAAGCCACTGGGTGGTGGTGGCGCACACCTTTAATCCCAGCACTCGGGAGGCAGAGCCAGGTGGATCTCTGTGAGTTCTAGGCCTGTCTGGTCTAGAGTGAGTTCTAGAAAAAGCACAAAGCTACACAGAGAAACCCTGTCTTGAAAAACAAAAAACAAAAAACAAAAAACAAAAAAAAAAAAGGAGAGAAGTCAGTAAGTAGTGGGCTGGCTCGGAAAGACCGTCTGTGGGGGAAGGATAGCTACACACCCGTCTAGGTCTTGGCCTGTGCAAGGCTCATCTGCAAGACAGTGAGGCCTGAGGCATGGAGGAAGCAAAGAGGGCGGTGTGAGGCCTCAGGGCTGAGGAATTGGGAGCAAGCTCAGGTTTGAAATTTGTCAACTTGATGAAGGTGTACACGGTATGGCCGTACATAGCCCGTCTACGTTTCAAACAGGGCCCTGCATCTTGGGAATGAACAGGAAGATTCAGGGGTGGATTCCAGCTGAATGATGTGTCAGTGGTGAACACTTGACATAGCACAGAGCGTGGGGGTGACTAAAGGCACGGGACAGGCATGGGCTATCCGGTTTTGTGCAGTTTTGACCTGACCATGCTTTTCAGGAGGCCAGCGTGCCTGGCTCTGACACACCCTTCCATAGACTCTTGAGGACAGGTGGAAATATGAGATAGGAGTTTCAGTTCATCACGCACCTGATTGTTTTCTAGATAGGACCTGTGGGTGGGATGGGTACTGGATGGGGAGAATAAGCTCTTGGGAGGGGAGAATCTGAAGTTATGGACAAGAGAATATAGACTGGGAAGATGGGATGTGAGGATGGAACAGGGTGATGGGGAGAAGCAGAGGAGAGGGTCTGCCAGGCTGGAGGGAGTTTTTTAGCAGATGGGAAATTTCTGGTCACTTTGAGCAGAAATGAAAATAATTATACCCAAGGAGGGTGAAGAAAGGCGCGATGAAGATCCTGGTCTGCGTGCTATTGAAATTCCTCCCATCTGGCAAGGTCAGACTCTAAAAACAAAAATGTTTAGTCAATGAGAAAGATTGGTCAGGAAATGACAGGATGCAAGCTTTGTAGTTTGGGGACGTTGCCATGGTTACCTTGATCCAAGCGCTATTCCGGGAGCTGCAGACATAGCTGTAGTCAAGGCTGAGGACGTCCCCCTTGAATGGCGCTTCCGTACTCGTGGGAGAAACATGGCCAGCGTCCAGCATGGAGAGCAGGGAGAAGGTGGAGAGGCAGACATCGCACAGACACTGGATCTGGGGCTGGAAGGGAAGAGAGTGGGAAGCTGCTACTCAGGCTGAAGGTTAAGTAATCCTAGGGTGCTGAGGGCTAGTGATCCTGGGGGTGGCCATGTTGTTTCTCTGAGCTGGTACCGGGTACTCACCCAGAGAGAGGCCCAGCCTTTGTCCTCCTGGTGAAGGCTCCTCCTGCCCTCCTTCATCATTAAGACATTGGCAACTGGAAGGCCTTGTTGCCAATGTAAGGACTTCCCTAGAAGGAAGACTTCTGCAGGCCCAGGGCCCCCCATGAACGGACGACCCCTGTCATCAGGCTCGATTTCACAGGATACAGGAGGCGGAGTTGGCAGCCATCTTACTTTACCAGCGGAGACCTAGGCAGGAAATGAAATGAGCTGTCACAACCCGCATTTATGAGTAGACTTTCCTTTAACCATTAAAAAAACAAAACCCTTCTAGAAGTTAAAAAAGTGTAAATTTTATATTGATCTATCATCTTTTTAGGGCCATTGCCCTAAAATGTAAGTTTAACATTTCTGCATCCCTGCCGATTATATAACTTAGTTCCAGGCAAAGAGCATGGCACTTAGAAACTTCCAGGCTAGACTGTGAGACCTCCCCCCGCCCCCATACCTTGCCTTTCACTTCAAACTCCAGTGCAGAGCCCTGATCAGGAAGTGTGCCCTCAAGTCCCATGCTTATCTCATAATGTGAAATACAGCCCCAACTTTAAAAGCCCTCAAACCTTTAACAGCTCTCTTTAGAAGCCCAAAGTCTCCTAACTGGGAGTTCCTATAAAATACTGTTAAGCTTCTAACATAGAATGGCACGGAACAGACGTTCTTATTCCCAAAGGGAAGACTCAGTGACACAGCAAGGAATTGTCACATGAAAACAAACCCCAGGCTCATCAGGGAAACACCAACTCCCACAGCTCCATGTCCAGCATCTGGGGCTTAGAACAGTGTTCTGGGCCCCAAAGGGCTTGGGTAGCCTCTTACCTCGAGCTCTGCACACATAGCCCCTGCAGAATCTCCAATATCCTAGGGTCTCTATTGCAGGTGTGGCTCTTCACCATTATGGCTCCATGAAATGGCTTCTCAGGGGCCCTCTGCAGGGGCTCCAACAATGCCTCGCCTTAGCAGCTCCCACGACCCTGTCAGTCTTGCATCTTTCATGCCTTCAAAACCAGCACCATGTGGGTGGTGCTCAGGGCACCGCCGAAGTCTGCTTCTGGGTGGAGATGTAGTCTGCCTGCGTCAGTCTCTACTGTTCTTTGCTGCTGTGAAGGCTAGGCTAGTTGGCCTGTGAGCTTCCCTGGGAGTTTTCTATCTCTATATTCCATTTCCAGCTGGAGTACTGTCAATACAGATGTGTGCTACCTAATCTGGCTTCCCACATCTGTTCTGGTGACTCAGCTCAGTTTGTCAGATCTGCGTGGCAAGCTCCTTACTCAAGGTCCAGGAGTTGCATTTTATTTTATTTTATTTTTAAATCTCTGGCCCCCTCCCATATCCAGTAATGAACATTGAGTAATGATGATGCTATATATGCCAATCATTCTTAAGTAAAACAGTTCTCTTGTTTTGAGACAGGGTTTCACGTAGCCCAGGCTGGCCTGGAACTGGCTATATAGCTAAGGATGAACTTGACCATCTGATCTTCCTGCCTCTATCTCCTAAGCTTGGGATCACAGGAGTGAGTCACCACACCAGGCTTTTGAAGTGTTGGGGGAGGGGGGTGGCGTTAAACCCAGTGCTTCCTGAGTGCAAAGTAAACACTAGCAATGAGATTCATTCCAGCCTCATTCTCTTGTGCTGAACTAACGATTCAAGTAAGGCTTAGGAAGGTGAAACAATGTTGAAATAATGTCAGCGTTGTAAGCAGACAACCCCAAAGAACGCCAGGAAATTAAGTGGAAAACAGGATGAAACACTATCACCAGGAGACAGTCCTGATGCATATCTAAAAATGACAACAGTTGCCCATTTTCACAGGAAAATTCACCCGAGACCCTTACTTTGGAACTTGTAAGTTTGAGGCCAATAGAGCACAAGGAAGTGTGGGCAAAACCCTTTTGATAATGGGTGAGGGAGGCAGGCTAGCCAGAGAGACAGCTTCCTGGGCCACTGGCTTTACCTTACACCCAAGTAAGGACAGCAGATGTGACTTCAGTGAGGTCCAAGGTACCAGAGTTGATGGAATCTAGAAAGCATCTTCCTTCTTACTGATGAGGCTGGTGAATCTATGTCTCCCACCTGTCAATTCTGTCTTTGTGTTCAACTACCAGGAACATGACAATCGCAGCACATTAAAAGGTATCAAAGTATTAAAAGCAAAGCATCCAGTGCATAGCCTCCGGACAGTTATATAGTGTTGGCAGATGCAGACTGTGTATGGCTCCCTGTGGCCTACGGAGCATGCTTCAGTTGACTTCATAATGAAGTTATAGCAATGCCATTTTCACTTAATGGGGTAAGTTTATTAGCACAGCTAAAACTCTCAAAATAATCAATTTATAAATTGAAATGAGCCAACAGGGTGAGAGAGCCCCCGCAGATATCAGGTCAACGTTTAAATCGATAATATTGGATGTCACTGGCAACACGTTGGTCATATAGCAGAGCTGACGCTGCAAATAATATCAATGGGCAATCAAATATGATTTAGCATCAAAAAAGACATGTAGTGGCATCCATACACCTAGTTCCTCTGCCTAGGATGTAGGAAGACACAGGAGGTTTACATCAACGGAGTATCTGGAGAGCAACTCGCTAAAGAGTTTTGGATACTTCCTATGTATGAGACCAAAATGTGTGGGCAGTGGTGCCAGCGTGGCTTTGTGAAAATGGGACTGGATGGAAGCAGGGCCTTGAGATTCATGTTTGGTCCCTCTGCTTCCCGGCTGGTTGACCTCGATGAGCCTTGTGTCTCTCTCTGTCTCCATCATACATTTCTGTGGGGAAGAGCAGTTCCAGGGGAGGGAAAGTCAGGGAGGTGGAGGCATGTTGGGAGGGGCATAGCCCCACCTGGCCAGAGGCCCTGGGAGAGAGGGACAAGGTGGTCCTAGGCAGAACTCCGGACTCAGGCAGCCTTGCATGTGGGAGCAGGTATTGGTCTTAGGGACCAGGGGCAGATAGAAGCGCATCTGAGGTCAGGCTGCACTGTTATGCAGGGACCACTAATGCTGGCATGGGATGATGCCGGGCACCCAGCTCATTTCCCACTGAGGATTCTGCACCTGTCCAGTTGCCAGAAGCCACCTTGCTGTATATGATCTAGCTCTAGCTCTTAAGAGCTTCTGGGACACAAGACCCCACAAGGGAGTTCCCGATAACAGAAATTTGTTTTCCTGATTCCCCAAGTTCAAGATCAAAGTGTTGGCAGCACTGTGTCTCTGTGAAGGCTCCAGGACATTCTGAACGTTGTCCTTTGTTGTCCTTTGTCCTCATCTTCGCACCATCTGTGCGTCCAAACCTCCCCTGTTGCTCCAGACTCGCACAGGCCTCAGTGGAAGCTCTGCCCTCACTGTCTGTCTTCCCGCAGGGTGTGTCTGAGTCTTTGCCTCTTCTGAAGATCCTCAGACTTAGGTCTCATCCTGTACAATCAAAATACCCGCACCGGAGCATACCCAACATTTGTTAAGATGCTGTTCACCACGAAACTACGTTCTGAAGTCCTTGGTGGACATGAATTTGGGTGGCTCTTTCAATGCCTGTTTGTCTCACCATCTCTTACATTGCATCCTCAGGATGCCCCTGGTTCCTGCCACTTTTTGGCTCTGGGGCAGTCATCAGGATTGATGCCTTGGGAAGAATGGAGCTTTGTCCAGTTTTCCTCCCCTCTTCCTGGAAGCTTGGTCTTCAGTGTTTCTCCTTGCAGTTATTGCCCTCACCTTGGCCCACCTTCACTGAGCTTTTGTGCCCTGGGAGGACTGTTCTCACACAGGCTGCTTGCGATGGCCGGGAACAGAGGTCCATCTTCCTTGTTCCTGCCTCCTACCTTGCCTCGGTACATCTTACCTTTTATAAGCTGTAAAGTAAAACCTCTCAGAATTTATACACAGTACACTTCCTCTAGTTACCAACATGTAAAGAGTGTTTCAAATCTATAAAACTGTGTGAGTAGCTTTGGTAACTTTTTAACTATGGTAACCCACATGTTCCTTTATGTGCACCATTCTCACAAGCAACTCTTGACTTGCTCATGGAAATACCTTTTCCTCTTTCAAACCTGGTCAAGGATGACGCAGAAATTACTGTCCTGTGGGTAGTGCATCCAGGCAGCCAATCACGGTCCTGTGGACTGAACTAGCTGATGACATTCCCCGGGTGGAAGACACAGGTACAGGGAGAGCATCACTGGCTCCCTGGAACCAATGGTTGCCTTGGGTTTTCCTTGTAACATCCCGTGCCTGCTGACTGCTTCTGTTTTGTTTATGATACCTCCGACTAATTAAATATTAGTGCATTTGATTACCTTTCAGGACAGAGGGCTTCCACGGGAAATAATGATTTATTCATCTCCATAACAAAATTGATTCCTGTGCACTTTTCTCCTCTGCGGTCGAGGTAGCCTGGGCTGCTGGCTCCAGGAGTCTGCACTGTATCTGGCTTTCTGAGTAAACGTGCAGGAAACTGAAGTCAGCCTTTTCACCCCTGTGCCTCAGTTATTCGATCTGCAAATGGGTGATAATTAGACCTCCATTAGAGAGAGGAAGCAGGACATCTGGAGGGATGGGGAGGCAATGAGCCCAGCATTCGTCTTATCAGAACCGCCGGCATGTGAAAGTGCTGTGTGCGCTTATTACTTGACTGTGAGATGTTTACATGCACCGGCACTGTGTTAGCCATTGGCTCACCAGGAGGCTGAATTTTAAAGATGGCAGAACCCTGTCCTTGGTATTTAATGATTTCCTGACATGATCAGAAACCACAGTGCCGGTCATAGCATTTGGCATCTTTATGAGCGTCACATACAAGGATGCTCCGGCTTAACCTCTCCAGTGGGAAGAACTGGGAGGGGACCATGGGCAGGGAGGGGATGTTTTTGACAGTAGACAACTTGTGTCTTCCGAAGCTTTCTGTAGCCACTCTCCTCAGAGCTCAGAGAGTACATTCCATGTCAGAGTCCCCCAAGTATGACCCCACACTGTAGGGGACGTAGCCTTATGCATGGTACTCACCAGTGATACTTTTGTTTATGTTGTCGCGTTCTGTTTTAACATGAGTCACAGTGCCAAGGCAGAACAGCTGAGAACAGTGTAAATCCATCAAGTGGGATAAATAGGAAAGCGTTAAGCACATGACTGCTAGACTGTGGTAGAGGCCTGGACGCTGCTCGGATGAGCACAGTGTGAGACTCTTCACCACAGTCCCTAGTGACCAGGACACTAGCCGCAAAGCTTGGCAAACTGGTTAAACAGGAACACTTTGTTTTAAATCTGAACTCTTGCAAGGCTCTAAGGCGACCTTTGTTTTTCCTTTACACCTTGAGGCATCTTTCCATGTTGGCGAATATGCCGGTCAGGAGTTGGTGTCACTGTCCACACAGCTGGGGAGCCGTTGGGTGTATTTGGTTCTTTAGAAGGGGGATAGTGTTGTCAACTTCACCCAACCTAGAATCACCTGGCAAGAGTCACAGCGAGGGAGTGTCTACACTGAGTTGGCCCTCAGGTTATCTTAGGTTAATTTAGGCGGGAAGACCCAGGCCACTGTGGGCGTTACCACTCTCTAATCAGGGGATCCTGAGGTGTAGGAGTGGAGACATGGAGCTGAACGCATGAGCAGTGACAAAATTTGCACCTGTTAACTTCTCTCTGCTCACAACTGGTCGGGATGTGACTATCCATTGGAAGTTCCTGCCTTGACTTCCTCATAGTGACGGGCTGTTACCTGGAACTGTAAGCTGAAATAGGGCCCTCTCTCCCCTGAACTATATGTGTCAGGGAATTTTATCACAGAGACAGAAATGAAACTAGAACCACTGGAGATTTTAATCCACAAGGGAACTCCCTGCAAGTTTCATCTGATCTAATTGGGATGACTCTGCCTGTGACTTTCAACAAACTTGAAAAAAAAAAAAAAAACGCAGAAAGAAATATAAAGTGTGGGATAAACGACAGGAGTGGAAAGTCGTATTTCCAGGGTGTCTTTTAGGAGACAGAGGAACTCATAGATTTTGTTTATATTTCAGGACCGTGTTGTGGAAGCCTTTTTGCTTTAGTGTTGTGGGCTTTGTTTTGTGCTGTGCTGTTTCTTAATCGTTTCCCAGGAATTAAACAAATGAAAGTAAGGAAAACGTTAGGACACTATAGACAAGAGGCTTCGTCTCAACATGGGGTGGGGTTGGGGTCCCAGGTTAAGGAGCTGGGGGCAGTTTGTTAGGGGCAACTGTGGGGACATGAAGATGGGAAGGTGATGGATGCATTGAGGGGGCAGGACTGGGAAGGGGGAAGCCCCACATGTCAGTTCCTGCCCTCAGGCCCCTGGGCAGACACTGATCCTATGTGTGCTCTCTTCATGGATACACGTTGGGTGCCCAGACACCTGGCAGGTCTAGGTATCTAAAGCGCACATGGGGTGTGGCAGAAGAAGCCCCAGACTACCACCCTCTAGATTCCACGTTCTTCCAAAAGTGGGCAGGACCTGTGTTAGATGCACAACCCGAGTGTCTGGTACCCACATGTGAATATCATTACCTGTCTAGTAGGGTAACTTGGTAGATGGGTGATGTCATGGTCTCTCCTTTCTTACTCCATCTTTAGATCTGTCTCTGTGGCTCAAGCTGTCTTTCCCAGTGACTCCCAGGTCCCTGCTCTTCTTTCCTCCCAAGTTCTCCCTTTACCCAAGGGGAAAACCTTTAGAATTTACTATTATTACCATTATTATTGGAGACAGTGTCTAGGCTCTCACTTTGTAGCCCAGGTTGGCTCTGAGATCCCAGCAACCCTCTTGTCTCAGCTTCTCAAATGCTGGAATTGCAGGCACGAACCTCAATGCTTAGCTCTGTTTTGACCTTCAAGAAGCCTCTTTAATGGTTGTCACAAGTCCACACGGTTTGTGGAGGATTTTTTTCAGCTTCTTTTTTGCATTCATTTGTTCAGGGCCATTGTTTCCTTGCTAATCACCTCCCACTTCATTGATCTTGTCTTTTTTTTTTTTTTTAAAATTATGGAGTATGTTTGTCACTGAGATATAAAATGAATAAAATAAAATAAATGTAAAGGATGACAGAGTTAGTTTATTTTTTTGTGCAAGTCTGTTTTGAAGACAGAGTTAGCACATATTGATAACTAAGAAGAGCAAGTGCAAATCATTATCACTTCAGACCCAAATTCAGTGGTTAGAGTTTGGAGATACGGAAGATAAGCACAAATGACAGATGATGGTGGGCCTGGGAGACAGCCTCAAGACCCTGTACATGGCAGTGAGATACCTCAGCAGCCACAGAACCCTGCAGCCGACATGAGACCCTGCAGACTGTGATGAGACCCACCGATGATGGTGGACTCTTACAAGCAGCTGTTGGACCTGGTGGATGGCCTTGGGATCCTTCAGATGACTCTGGAACCAACCAACAACCCTGAGACCCTGCAGCCCATGGTGGGACGGCTCTGGCTGACCATGCAGAGAAGTTCATCACTACACTGCTGTTTCCTGGCGCTTTCTGTAAAACCCCTTGTTCTTGCAGAAACTTTGGGAAACGTGTGACAATGGGGAATGCTGAGACACCTGTCGCTCTGTCACAGGATGACCATTCCTGTGTGTATTTATCCTGACCATTAAAGTGACATTATTCTCCACAGACTGAATATCTTGATTCTCAAAATTAAAATCATTCTATGATTATTTCAAGCGTTTGTTCTCTGAAATACATGGAACAGGTGTAACATGATTCCTAATGTTTAGCTATCCTTCAGTTCTTAGAAATAAATTTAACCCAATGGAAAGGAAACACAACAGTTAGACAGGTCTCACTGGTATCATGCTTCTGGACGCAGCTTGGTGCTGGCAAAATTCACCCAGGATTCTGCTGCTGCAAACACCTAGATATGCTGAACAAAAATAGACGAAGGCTCGCTCCAAGGAAGGGACCAGATTCCAGAGCCAAAGCCAGTCCGGTGGCACTCAGTAGGAGCAGCTGCATTAGGCCAGTGGAGGGTACTGGAGGTTGGAGGCATCTCTAGCCCAGTCACATGAGGACAGGGGAAGAGCTGAAAATCTTTGTCCCGTCTTAACCCGAGAACTTGACCTACCAACATCCTCAGAGAAAAGACAGCAAACCCCTCTGAGTTTCCCATTAAAGAAGTAACACAAATTATCCCCTTTCCTCGGGAAGACAGTGGAAGATTCTCTATGTTCTGGGAAGAAAATGTTGTCAGCCTGGAATTCTGATGCGGAGAAGCAGTGAGGGTACCCAAGTGCACTTTGTGACAAATGCCAGGAGTTCCACACAGGAAACGCTAATTGATGGAAATTCTGAAAGTTGCAGGAAGAAGGGAGGGATTTCCTGTGGAGTGCCCCAGACAAAGAAAAAGAGCACAGAATGGAGGCATGAGAGGGTGGGCTGATCTAAAGGAAGATCAAGCATGTGGGGTCATAGCATGGTTCCCCAGGTAGCCACAAACGGAAGGGAGCTGCATCGCCCCAAACAACACTGATATCTGTAATAAGCAGATATTGGAAAGACTGGCTTGGCTTTGGACTGGCCTGAGCCCATGGGGTTTTCTGCCATGTCCAGACTATCACTTAAGAATTATAGAGATGCATAGTTCTAAAGAGATGGATGAAAAGAGGATAAATAAGCAATGAAATGTATTCTATTAGTACATTATCAAGTGATGAAAACCAGTGAAGTAACATTCTGAGAGAAAAACAAAACAGATCCCATGTCACACAAATGCACAAAACTCCAGAATAGTCACTTTACTGGCATGTCCAACCATCATCAGACACATCAAAACAGGCTCAACCTTATGAGTGTGTGTGTGTAACTGTGTGTATGTGTGTGTAACTGTGTGTGTGTGTGTATATACATGACTGGGCTGTTGTCTCCACTTGTATGGTGATGCACTGACCCTCTGTGTGACTGTATTGTATTTGGAGTTAGTTTTTAAAGAGGTAATTAAGGTTAACTGAGGTCACAGGCCAGGCCTTTATCCAATATGACGAGTGTCCTTCTAAGAAGTGCCGGACACTGGCACGTTGGCACCAGGGAAGAGGGCGTCTGAGGACACAGAGAGAAGAAGGTATCAGTTGTCATGGTGATAGGCCTCAGGAAAAAACAAGACTGGACCTCCAGATTTCCATTGCTTATGCCTCCAATTTGGCTATAGCATGTTGGCATGGAGAACATACGCTAAGCGGCGGCATGTACGTACATTCCAGAACATACGAGGATGAGTGAGACGAGGAGAAGACAGGAAGGGACTTGCGGCATGTCCAGCTGGTGGTTTCTGTGGTGGGGGTGGGGAGCTGGACATGGCTGAGGGGGAAGAGCCCTTCGACATGCAGCGGAGAGCAAGGCTTCAACCTGGCCAGTGCTCGCCCCTGTACCTGCTGTGGCTTACACTTGGCTACAATGTGTCAACGCCTACATGAGATGCAACACACAGATGGAAAAATGAACAATTAAAGAAAAGATCAAGGGGCTTCCAAGTAGATAACTTAGGGCAGTGCTTGGCTTTATTTGAAAATGTGAACGTAAGAATAAAAGGGCCCTCGAGGTTGTAATGAGTGTCTTTCCGTAGACCAGGAGGCAGTGGGCATGTTCATCTCATCACTATATGTTTTTATAACGTATCAGCAGAATATCCATTTCATGTGTATTCAACACTTCAGAAAATCAATTAAAATGCTTCAGATTTATTTATTATTGTATGTGTATGAATGTGTCGTCTACATGTATGTGTGTGCACCATGTGCATGCCTGGTGCCTGCAGAAGTCAGAAGAGGGTGTTGAGTTGTCCCTTGGAACTGAAGTTAGAGACAGTTGTGAGCCATCATGTGGGTGCTGGGAATCAAATCCAGGTCCTCTGTAAGGGCAACAAGTGCTCTTAACCACTGACCCAATTCTCTGGCCCTCATTAGAAATTTAAAAACAAGAGCAATAGTAAAGAACAATGATGCTGGTGGGTTCAGAAATTCAACCACGTTTTGTTTATCAAAGACACCTAATTAATAAGATTATTGGGAAAAAAGATTTGTCTAGTAAACCCCCAAATCCAGACAAGCAATGGGGGTTTAAGGGAAGACTGTCCCAAATACTGTCTGAGATCTTGGGGTACTATTCTGAAGTGTTGCCCCCTGTTTACAGGAGATGCCTAGTAAACTGAGGAAGCTCCCCCTTTAGATTGGAGTCTGGTGAGCCTAGGAAGCATGAGACCATTCACGTTCTTGTTCAGAGCGCAGCCCCCCACCTCCCCCATGCCAGACTGAATTCCCTTCTGACACCAGGCAGTCTTCTCTTAGCTGGGCGGCTGAACAGATGTATCTATTCCTTGGGCACCTTGCATGTGTCTAAGAACAAACTCATTATCTTGTCTCTTAAACAAGGTAATGGTTCCTCCCCGAACTCCCCTGTTTGTGTCAAGGATGTTGTCTTAGGATTCTTTGTTGCAACTGACAGAAACTCAATGGGCCTGAGTGGAGCTGAAAGACAGTTTGCGGTGGCCTGGGGGTGGTGTAAGTGGAAAGGGGATATCCTGGGCCCCAGGGGTAAGGAGGGGGCTCTGTGCAGCCTGTTTGCCTCACCTCTGCTCTCTGCTCTGCGACCTCGTTTCTCCTTGGGTGTTTGTAGCTCTCTCGTTGAGTGTTACTGTAGTTAGTGTTCATTTTCCCTCTTCTTCCTCTCCTCCTCCTCCTCCTCCACTTTGTTTTCTTTTTAATTAGCTGATAATACCTGTGCCCGTCTGTGGGGGTATGATACGGTGTTTTATAGAATGATCATGTCAGGTATATTAGCATGTCTATCACCGCAAGTGTGTCATTTCTTTGTGGAGAGGACATTTGCAGCCCCCTCTTTCAGGGCTTAGAAAATGCTCTGTAGGAAAGAGCATGTGCTCTTCAAGATGAGGACCTGAGTTCAAAACCCCAGTGCCCACTTAAAACGCTGGGCCAGGCTGTGTGTGCCCATGGCCCCAGCACTGGGCGGCAGTCCGGCAGCTCTCAAGAACTCAGTCCAGCCCGCCTTGCTAGAGCAGCCGGCTTCATATTCGGTGAGAGACCGATTCTCAAGGCAAGAAGGTGGCAAGCACTATAGGAAGAAACCTGATTCCTTGCCTTGATTTCCACATGCATATTCACATGCTGGCACCACATCCACACACATAACACACACACACACATACATACATACACTCACACACATAACACACACATACACACACACTCACACACATAACACACACATACACACACATACACATGCTCACACACATAACACACACATACATAACACACACATACATAGACTCACACACATAACACACACACACATAACACACACATACATACACATACATAACACACACATACACACATAACACACATACACATACATAACACACACACATATAAACACACATAAAAATTGCAGAACTTGTCTCTCAACAGATTTTGAAATGTGCATTACCTCACTGTTAGCTGCAGTTGGCATTCCATGCTAAGCACCCCTATCCAACTGAAGCTTTGATTTGCTCCTTAGGTCCCCTCTCCAGATGCATCCACTGAGTTGATTCCTTGGTAACTACGTGTCTACCCTCTTCTGTAAGTTTGGTATTTATTTTTAGAATCTGAGTGACACCAAAGGCATTTTATCCTTTGTGTTCTTGCTTATTTCATCCATGCTGCAGGAAACGATTGGTTTTCTCCCTCCCCTGCTCGCCCATCCCTTCTTTCCTTTCCTTCTTTTCCCTCTTTCTCACTTTGACAGGATCTTGTATAACCCAGGCTGGCTTCAAATTACTTCTCAGCTTAGGATGACCTTGACTTCTGGCCTTCCCACATGGACTCTCTTGCAGCTTTGTGCTTGGACTTTTATCTGGTCAGGCTACTGGGTAGGCCGTGACTGACCTCACATTCCCCATTGTACTCACTCTGGTCACTGTGTGCTGGTCCTGGTGGTGAGAAGCTTTCCTTCTGCTCAGTCTCAAAGCTGAAGACTCTTGCAGTGAGTCCAAGTGCCCGCACCTTCACAGTGCCTGACTGGCAGCCATGTTTTCCTGACCGGCGCCAGCTTATCATCAAAGCATTCTGACTCAAGATCCCTTGTTCTGAATACAAATCATGAGGCTGCACCCAAGAAATGGTAGTGGATCCAGAGTCTGCCCCATAGTTCTGAAATCTCAGATATTTAGCTATATCAAGAGGTATGACAATATTTGGACTTAACGTCAGAGCAGAGCTCAGACTCCAAACCCAAGGCTGTTGCCCTTCTACAAAGCAGGGTTCAGAGCACAGACCACAGGAAGGGCCATCCACCTGTGCATTGCACCTCTCGTTAGCTCCTTGCTCTCAGGGTAGCCCTAAGGTCTGCTTAGGTTTTACAGGTGGAATTTTGGGCACCACTATATCAAATGTATTAGAATCTCCATTCTATGTGTCACCTCCATCTGTAAATCTGTTTCCATCAAACAAGCAATCAGAGTGTCTCTGGGAGGATTTGTCCCCCCCAACAACAACTCTGATGGAGAATTTGTTCCCCCAGCACCTCTGATGGAGGATGTTTACCCCCAGCACCACTGATGGAGGATTTGTCCCCCAACACCTCTGATGGAGGATTTATCCCCCCAACACCTCTGATGGAGGATGTGTACCCCCAGCACTTCTGATGGAGGATGTGTACCCTCAGCACCTCTGATGGAGGATGTATACCCTCAACACCTCTGATAGAGGATATGTACCCCCCATATCTGATAGTTTCATCACCCTGTGGCATATTGCAGGCACCACCTCTCCTTCCTCCATTGCTTACTGGAGACTCAAGATGTTGAGGATAATTCTGATCCTCCAGCTTGCACTGATTATAACAACATTAGGTAGGAAGATGCCCCCATCATTCATTCACCAATGAAGAAAGTCAAAGTGATGTGAAGTGCTTTGAGGTTGCCATCATTTTCCTTTTAATCACTTCAGATTCTTTTCAATTAGAAATTGGGGATGGAAGAACCAGCTTCATCTGCCCCTTCCTCTGGGGCCTCCCAAACCCTTGGTTCATTGAAGCCATGATTTGGGCACTCACTCTGGATGCTGTGCTTGTCCTGCTCAGAGGCTGCCCTGTGCTCGAAGGGCTGGAGCTAGAAGGTGCTCGGCGGCCTCCTGGCCTCAGTCTTCTCAGGAGAACACTTTACAGCTGGCGCTCCTTGGTGGCACAAATGCTTGAGCAAGTTGGTGGCAGCACTACAAGAACTGCTTTGGCCCTTGCCTGGTTGTGGCTGCCGGTCAACGACAGGAAAGCAACATCTCAGAGTAGCTTTCTAGCTAGAACTGCAAAGGAGGGAGTCTGAGCCTCCTTAAGTCCCTTCTTGTAAAGCGACAACACTTTATTCATCTCATTTATGCAAAGGTCACCAAACACATATACAGCTGATGAGTGGGAAAGAGTAGAAGCACTTCAGAGAGCACCAGGCTGCAGAGACACAGCAGGAAGATGCAGGCATCACTGTTGGGCTGTAGCAGAACTTCTGCCAGCCAGGGCATTTTGTCAGGCCCCAGTGCCCATCGCAGGGCCCCGTCGAGCCTTCCCGTGTCTGTAATGGAAAGGTCTGAGTCAGATATGCAAACCACGAGTTTGAACATTCCCAGCTGTGCGTGCCTCTCCTGCCTGGACTTTGCACTTCATGTAAACTCGGCGCTCGCGCCTGACTGTGTATAAAGGGCAACAGATTGTGGAAAACAAGTCAGACTCGCCCCTGTTTACCACAAACCAGCCAGCTAACAAGGGGAGGGTTGTGAAACTGGGTAGTCCAGGTCACCCTTCTACATACCTAAGAGCATGGCCCTGTGGCGATGGAGCCATCTTCTGGGGAACAAGGGGCCGCCGGGCTGTAGGGTGACCTGTGTGTCACCGGCCCTTCCAAGCATCCAGAGCATGAGAGGTCTCACTGTGAGAATGGAAAGATGTCCTTTGAATGAAGCATGCAATGGGAATGATTGGGCCACTTTGCTGTATTTCCTGTGGTCTTCAGGGAATGTGGAGTTGAGGAGTCTGGGTGTGTGGGCAGCATTTCAAGCTTGCTTCCTTCAATTTTGAAGAGGTTCTGCCCAATATGTTCCTCCATCATCCCTCTTCAAAACCAGAAGTCAAATGAGGCTGCCATTGGCATCCTTGTGACTTTAATCTACTCTTGCTTCCTCCTGTGTTGATGATGTGTTGATGAAGCTCGTGATGACGGCCTTGCACACTGTCACGTGCATTAGCAAGGACACATGGTCCCTTTATAAAACATAAGGAAAACTAGCTTTTCTAATCATCAGTGATGAATGAGGGAGGAAGCATGTTTGAGTTTCTGGAACGTTCCTGGTTTGCTTTGATCCATCTTACTAGATGTAAGCTGTCTTGAAGAGTGAAGACTTTGAACGGCTTTGCAAAGCTAGTAAGTTTCTTGCAAAACCTTCAAATCAAAAGACTATTGATTGGCTCTGACGTCAGCTGACCGCTAGCTGACCACAGGCTGCGCCTGGGGGAGGCCAGCGTTTTCTCATGACATCAGTCCTTTGGCCAAGGATGAGAGGGACGAGACAGATCTTCAGCAGGGAGACTTCAAAATAAATGCCTTTTAAGTAATTTTTGTTTTCTTCTGAAAAGAAAACTGGAACTCATTTCAAGGAACTCCGTAGCAAGCAGCGGCGGCGGCCAGCGTGTCCGAACACAGCTGAGCACGCTGGTGCAGGTGCATCACTTATCTGCAGGGCTTCCCTTCCCCGTCATCAGTGTTGGAGATAGGATGATTGCGACGATCCACCTCCTGTTTGCATGGTGAACGTGTGCCTTAGCCTGCAGGCCTTCCGGTGAAGTCTTTCCTGTCATTTTGGGGCAGTTGCAGCAGAAAAAGGAGCATCAGAACCTCTGCCATGTGGTGGATTCGAGGGGGCATTTTGCAAACAGCTGCAGGAGGCTCAGCCAGCCGTGTGTGTGGGTGGGTGGGGGGCAAGGTATTCACGATTGCAATTTCCTCTGCAGATTCACCTGTCTCGCCAGGCCTCTTCGCTGGTTCTGTCCAAGCCGGGAGCACTCGTCCCATAGTACTGTCTACAGGCCACGATCCACTGCTTCTAGCTGGTAGACAATTAACAGCCCACACTCACTGTCTTCAGCTGCCTTGAGCAGTGGATTTGGTGACTCTTAAACCACTGTTGCCAGGGGAAGCAGAGGGATCAGCTCTCCTGACATTCTGGCCACATTTCTACCGACTGCTCCACAGGCTTGTCCCATGCACGCTTCTGTTTAAGGAGCTCTTATTTTGTACAGTTGATAACTCAAGCCCAAAACAAACTTCTCTAAAGTGCACACATTTTCTGGAGGGTACATCACAGTATTCTTGCTCTATGAGAAACTGGGTTGCCCGTTGGTGTTGTGTTTGGGGGCTGTTTTAAATTATAAATAAAAAAGCACAAAGGAAAAAAAAGACACGATGCTTACTCAATAGGAGGTGCTTATGTATGACATGAGAAAGCTAAGGTAGGCATTGCTGGGAGCATGGGCATCTGAAGGGCATCCATACTCAGCTGCTGTGCCCCTTTCCTTGAACCTTGCAGGCAGCATGGTCTTAGGTTAAGCTTGAGGGTGACTTGTACTCGGTCACTTAGTGTGGCCACTTCCACCTGCCTGTCTATGTAGACAAACCCGAGTGTGTGTCGGGTCTCACTCAGTCCCAGCAGCTGACCTCCACCCACTACTTGTGCCTGTCAATCCAGAAACTTCCATGTCCACAGACACCTCCTCTGTTTTGGGTCCTAGCAAAGCTGGTCTGACCACATCTCTGCAGAGGTCCTGGTTCTGAGGGTCTGCCTGACCAGTCCTGGCACAAGGCCATCAAGACCAGGATCTTGAAGTCTGTTGCAGCTTGGACTTTGTAGTTTTGGATCTACACATACATTTTAGAGAATAGGTAGCTGTCTCAGACAGAATCGAGGACCAGCTGACCCAGATTTTTAAACTGGGGTCACAGTTCTACACTGGGTACATATGGGGGCCATGAAAAAAATGGGGAACAGTAAAAGGTTTCTGAATAGGCATTGGGCAAAAATGAATTCAAAAGCAAGCACCTAAGGACTCTGAGGTGTTTTGGTGACTGCGTTGCCGCCTTGGTCCTAACTACGCAGCGTGGGCATTCTGCACCATGTGCTGTCAATTGCCACAGCCATGAATGCAGCCTCAAACACCTCAGCTCAGACCGGAGACCACTGTGTGTTATCAACTGTAGTGTTTCCCAGTACATGCTGAGTTTTCTTCTGGTATAGAAAGCTAATGCGTTCATGTTGGAAGACATACTGTTACAATGTTCCTCCTGCCCCTCCTCAGCACCAAAGTATCAGATTAGTCCGTCTTTGGATTGCATTGGGCTATGTTGTTTGATTTTTAACATTTAATGTTTGAGTCACTGACTTGAACTTCATAATACACACACACACACACACACACACACTGGATACATTTTAGCTTTGAATTGAGAGGGAATTTCTAACAATTTTTGAAAAGATCCTGACTACACACCTTCTATTTCGTGCTTTGTATTTTGTAAAGTAGTGTTCTCAGCACTGATGGTTATAAAACTCAAAATTTCAATCAATTGAAGATACCCTGTCCTGCAGTATCAATTATTCAGCCATGGGTTTGCTCTTAATGGAAAAAACAAAGAAGCCTGCCCATCTCATCTGAATGGATTAGAACTTTGCATTTGTCTTTAATAATTGGTAACATTGTATGTACACTAAAGGACTGTTTTAAAATAGATTCCTTTGTAATTTGTTATTGGTAAACCTTTTATTTGCTTATCTGTCCTATATACCCGGATGGCATACGTTTGTTGAATAAGGAGACATGAAGGAAGAAGTTTAAGGACCGCTGATTTATGACTCTAATCTCTCCTGGCTTCAGCCTCAGAATTTTAATCCTAAGTGTGGCAACCAGAGAGGCTCTCTGGCTTGATTTGGGACTGATGTGGCTGTCTGGGAACCTTTCTCGGGGCCTCTTCCTGGGGGTAGAGGCTGAATCCATGCATGACTTTCTCAGCCCTCTGGTTTAGGGCTCTCTTCCTTTCTCTGAATAGCTTGGAAAGATGCCCTTTGGCACCCTGAATACTGACAGGTGTCAGAGGCCAGAAGTGAAGGAGTGTGGTTTTGCAATCCAATGTAGCTTTCCCATGAGTTATGGGAACCCAGGGAAGGCATGCAGTTTCAATTCACTCAATTTCTTTGAACCTTCCACCCCATGTCTGAGAAATTCTCCTGATGTTCACTCGTCTCCTCTTTATAGCACAGTGATGATCCTGTGCAGGGATTTGAACCTTCTGAGTGTGGGCAGACACAAGACACGGCAGGGTGAGTCTGGAAGACTAGCCATGAAACTAAGTCAGCATCTGACTATTATTATGCTATCAAGAAATACAGCACAGGGGATGCTTCCTCTCTGACACTCCACCTTGAGTGGTGTGTGTGTGTGTGTGTGTGTGTGTGTGTGTGTGTGTGTGTGTGTGTGGTGTATGAATAGGTGTGCATATCACGTGTATGTACGTGCCCCCACACATGTGCTTCTGGAGGCAGAGGTCTACGTCCAGTGTCTTCCTCTAATGCTCTCCACTTACGTTTTGAGACCACCGTGGAGCTTGTGGACTGTCCAGGTGGGCTCACCAGCAAGCCCTGGGATGGATCCTCTTGTTCTTGTGTCCTAGTTCCGTGATTACTGGTGTGTGTGTTTCCATGGACAGATTTCTAAGTGGGTGCTGGCGCTCCAAACTCAAGCCCTTGTGTGTGTGTGCTGCAACATCTTACCACGGGGCCATCTCTCCCTCTTTTATCCAGAGGTTCCTAAAGAACAGAATTCTCAGAAGCAAGCAGGGTACATTAGAATCCCCACTCAGTGTTTGGTTTCAACTCTGGGGTAGGAGCGAACCAGTCACCTCTGAGCCGCAAGACAGGTTAGGAGAAAGCATTGGTCAGCGGTCTCTCACCCATGCCTTTCTTCTTTGTCCCAACAAAGAGGCTTCAGAACTTTTTTATTTATTTATTTATTTATTTATTTATTTATTTATTTATTTATTTATTTATTTATTATTTTTATTTTTTTTACTCATTTGCTTTTGTGAATGGGGAAGAACAGAATGAAAGACTCTCTCAGGGGCCCCAAAGCCTGGACTCTGTGATTTAAACTAAGGTATAGACATGATGCAACTTGCATTAAACATACAGTGGTTGTTGACCTGGGCAGAGTCTGGACATCTGGTCAGAGTGGCCCTGAAGAGAACAGCTACCTGTTCATAGAGGCAGAGGCCCAGATATGGCTGACCCTGGAACCCACAATGAGCTTGTTCAGAGCATACCGTACCTCTATGAGGTCATCAGTGAGATGTGTGATACACTCATCTCACAGAGTGGATGCGTAGTAGGTCTAGGGGTGGGGTGGGGGGAGGTTGCTTGAGTTTACTCTGACTTCTCCCCTGCATTCATACTTAAACTCAATCCCCATGGGGCAGAGTAAGTGGGCTAGGGCATGATTAAGTCAGGCAAGCTGGGAGGAACCAACCAGGTGTGTTTCATTCTTCCGTCCTCCATAGCCATGTGAGGTCAAGGGGACATCTTGTAGCAGAATCTCAGCTCATCAGACCCCAAGCATTCTCATCTTGATACTGGATACCTGGTTTCCAGAACCATCCATGAGAAATTCACTGCTCTTACTTCCAAATCCCCACTTTGGGGTCTTTTTTGAAGCACCAAGAGAAAAAGTCACTTACAACCTCCCAACTCTGACGAGCTTTAAAGAATTCAAGTCTGGTCCCTGTCCTGAACCTCTGAGGCATGATAATGACATCTCCACCATCAGTGATTCCTACGAGACAGTCCAAGACTGACCATCCACACTGAGCAGTGGACTTCACACTGTCCTCAGCAGCGGACAGTCCATCACTATAGGGCCACTCCAGTCACTGTGGCCCTCCTAGGAGACAATTGTGGGAGCTATGTTCCCCCGGGGCTTTCCCATAATCTCAGGTCCTGCCCATCCTGCAGCAGGTGACTCAACCCCGGAAAACCACCTTCCCCTCCAGATCACCCTCTGCTTGGGATGAAAGAAAAAGGGGTTTCTTGTCTTGGTTTATTATTTTTAAAAGTCAAGGTCTCAATTAAGCCCCAGTGATTCCCAGGGACATCTCTAGCTCCCAGCCTTCAGGGCTAGAGCAGGCACAGCCAGCTGGATGGTATAGGGGACGGGGGATAGCTTGTAAATCCTTCCCAGAGTCACGGTCGGTCTCGTCGCTGTCAGCGCCAGCTCCCCAGCTCTTACCGACCCGTGATACGGGCATCATTACAGCCTCCTTGCACTCATCCTTCACACTTTCGGAATGGGGGAAAAGGGAGATTAATTGTAGAGCGAGACTCTTCAGCAATTTGCTGAACCTATACATTCCTGGCATTAATCTTCCCCCAAGTGCCCTATCATTAACTTGGAAAATCACCCGGGCAAAACCATCACGTAGATACATGCAAATGCAAACACATAAATAGTGTGCAGAGCCAGAGGGCGGGGGGAGGGAGCTGTCGGGCACCAGAGAACCAGCTGAGAAGGAAGATGATACATGGGGCTCTTTCTCCAGAAAGCTCTGTCTGTGACTGTGCCATTTATCTACAGCCATGCACTATTTATTAGAATGGCTTACTTTGGGCTTGGGCTGTGGAAAACCTTTCCGTGTCCAGGTTGTGCTCAAATCTTATGAACAAAAATCACTTCATTGTCGCTCTCCCCGAACACTCTTCTGCCCACTAAAGAGTCTAGGGACCATTTGCTCACTAAATTCTCCTCTGCTCAGAAGGAAAAAAATAGGCAAAAATATGCTGATTCTGAGGTTTTTCACATTGTAGCGATTTTTATTGTGCCGAGTTAGATTAGTCTTATCACACATAAAATTGGCCAGAGCACTGGACTGCTCGATACAGCCTGGAAGACTGACTGTCCATATGAAGATTTGATTTTTAGATAACCAGAGGTCTCTGTGCCCATAAAATCATACTGGCCAGCAAGGCAGGGAAATCGGCGTCCTCCGGAGGACAGTGGCCCTTGAGTCTGGGTGGAGGTTGCAGGCTTTGTTCAGGCCACTCCTCTGCATTCTCTACTCAGTGCGGACTGAAGCAGCCAACCTGACACTCAGCACTGCCAGCGTGGGGGAAAAGAGGAAGCGTGGGCCCGTGTCTCCCCCCCCCCCCCGCCGTGTCCCCCCCTCCTCGTGACCGCTGGTAAGCAGGGTCTTTTAAGTGTTTGGACCAAGAAGGATCTCTCGGCTTAGTTCTGTACCCACGTCTTCCAGCTAGCTGAACTAGCTAGAGCAGAAAATACAGGTACGGTAAATGAACACATAGCGACTCTGAAAATGGAGATTTGGGGAGACACCCGCATTTAGGTTGTTTTCTAAGTTTATTTGAAAGGTGGGTATGTTTGTCATATCCATCCTTTGAAGCTGATGCTTGGGCACCAAATTCAAGCCTGAATTTAAATTATTTGAAGCAGAGGTAGAAGCTCTTTGCCAGGACCTGTTGAGGGTAGAGTGGAGCACACGGTAAGAATTAGATCCTAGACCCTCGTGAGGCCATACGTAGAGATACCCCCACATTCGAGCAAGGTTCTTGAAGTAACAAGGGGCTTGCTCTTGAGATCTTTCAGCAAACAGAACCGGTGACTTGGGTTCTCTCAGCGAATAAGAAAGTGTGTTCTTGGGTTGTCATGTTAAATGTCAAGATCTCAGCGGCACCAGGAGGTGTAGAGCGGCAGCAGCAGCATCTTCCAGTTAACAGGAGAAGATGCTGTGGCCTCCGAAGATCAAAATCCCCTTCTCCTTGAATCCTGCTCTGATTATCAGGAAAATCCATCAGTCACCATCCATGACACTAACTGAATATATAGGACAGTCACGTGACACTGCGAAAGAGCGCCCGGCAGAGCAGCGTAAGGGCTCTCAAGCTGGCGCACAGTTTCAGGGGGATGGATTCCATCACAGCGAGAAAGGCAGAGCCTGTCTGTTGTGGGGGAGAACAGCAAAGGCGGGTTTTTAACACGGGGAACCGAGAAGCAGACAAGAATTGGGAGTGTGTGCCAGGTAGTACCCTTCTAAGGCCCGCCTCTTGGGATCGACTTCCACCAGCTGTGCCATCTTCCAAAGGTTACACAGTCCCCAGGATGGAGCCACCGGCTTGGGAACAAGCATTCAAACCTTGAGCCTGAGAGAGGAGATCTCAGAGTCAAACCACAGCAAGTCATACACAGAGTGTTACCAAAGTGAGAGGAGTCGGACTGAGCTCTACAGAACACAGTGGGTTTTAAAAGATACTTTAAGCCAGGAGGTGGTGGTGCACGCCTTTATTCCCAGCACTTGGGAGGTAGAGACAGGAGGATCTCTGTAAGTTCAAGGCCAGCCAGGTCTACAGAAGTAAGTTCCAGGCCAGCCAAGTCTGCCCAGAGAGACCCCATCTTGAAAACAAACAAAAACAAAAGATACTTTAAATTATGTAGCAAACTTATTTTTAAGGTCTAAATATGGTAGGACCTGTGTACACAAGGCATTGAGAATGCATGGCTGTTGGATTTCAATAGTATGTCTGTGATGTGGGATGTCCTTCTATATGCTGTGAATATGTGTTGCTCTCATTGGTTGATAAATAAAGCTCCTTTGGCTCATGGCAAGGCAGGATAGAGCTGGGTCGGAAATCCAAGCAGAGATACAGGAGAAGAAGGGCAGAGTCTGAGAGATGCCTTCCAGCTGCCCAAGGAGCAACATGTCAGCAGACCAGTAATGCCACAGCCATGTGGCAATACTTAGATTAATAGAAATGGGTTAATTTTAATGTAAGAGCTAGCTAGTAATAAGCCTGAGCCTTTAGCCAAACATTTATAGTTAATATTAAGCCTCTGAATGATTATTTGCAAGCAGCCATGGGACAGAGAAACCTCTGATTACACATCTGTATGCCTATGTATATGCATATGTGTGTGAATTCATGGGTGTCTGTGCACACATGTGCAAATATGCATGTACATAATTTAACAGTCTCAATTAGCAATGTGTGAACTATGCAACCCTGTGTAATCTGTCCAGGACTCTTCAGATGGTCTCCCAAGACCCAGCCTGCTCTTTCATATATGTGCCTATCATGTACTTCTTATATTCCTTCACTTATTCGAGCTTTGTGATGGGAAAGGCTGAACTCTTCTACACTGAACATTTTCCTATTGCAGTGCTCTGATAGAATTCTGTGTATTTGGGTGGGGGTATGTGAGCAATCTTTTCTAATATAAAAAGGGACACACGTTGAGCATGACACCCAGATCCAACATTCCCGAGGCTCTCCGAGTTGGCCGTCCTGTCTTTTGAAGCTTGCTTGGCAGGTTAATTTTTGCCCCGAGAATGTGCCTAAGGGAAACATTAGGCTTCGGACACTCTAAAAAATGTCATCAGATGACTGGACACAGCTCTCACAAAAGATAGATGGCAGTCACCAGAGAATAAAAAAATCACAGCTAGGAGTTATAAATAGCCTATAGAGGCTATAGAGGTGGTACTAGATGAGTCCTAGTCAGGATGAGCTTGAGTCAGGAGCTCTGAGCTTCCCAGCCCTGTGATCACACACCACTTGAATTCCTAGGCTTGAACACTGCCTGCTTTGTCTGCCCTGGGAGGGGGAGGGGGATGCAGCTGAAGGTCCCTGTGTGATGTTCCTTGTATACCAGGAAGCATCTCAAAGTGAACACGGCACAGAGAGTGTATGGCGGCTGCCGAGATGCTCTTCCCAGAATCCTGGTGTACAATGACTCGAGAGACCGCCAGCTGGAAACAATTCCATTCCTTACCTCTTCTAGATGAGACTGGAATGCTGTGTTCTCATTGTATTCTTGGAAACAAATTCTCAGAAACAAAAAGACATCATTTAGCTGCAATTACGCCAAATGTTCCTAAACAGGTGTTGGTGAAGAGATCAGAATCCTCACCCACGTTCCCTGGGAATGTAAAGTGGTGTAGAGACTTGGGAAAAGAGTTTGGCAGTCCCTCAGAATGCTAACCGCAGAGTTAGCACGTGACTCTGTCATGCCACAGCTGGAGACGTGCCCAAGAGACTCGAAGACTTCATGTCTACGCAAAAAACGCGCACACAAATGTTCTTGTGTGCTTATCCATACGGGCCAAGTTGGAAGTAAGCACCCATCAACAGATGGCTGAGTAAACAAAATTCGGGGTGTCTGTGCCATAAAACACTTATCAGATATTTTATATATAAAAAAAGATGAAGTCCTGATCCACGCTGCCGCATGCACCAACCTTGAAAACATTATGCCAAGTGAAAGCCGTAGCAATAGGGCACATATTGTGTGATTCAATTTATACTGAAATGTCCAGAATAGACAACTCCATGAAGAGAAAGTAGGTTAGTGGTTGCTAAGAGATTGGAGGGGCATGGGAGGGAAAGGATGGCCACTGTTAACGTGCTTCATGTGGAGCAGATGACAGACAGTGGCTTTACAACTCTGTGAATGAACTAAGTAAGTGACCGGGTTATATGGTTTAAAAGTGAAGTTTACGGTTATGTGAATGACATTTCAATACAATTATTGTGAAAACACGAGCTCCCTCTTATTACTCTTATGGAATCTCATACACGCATATAAGGAAATGTGATCGTATCCATCCCCATGTCCCCTCCCGACTCCCTCCACATCTCTGCCCACATTCACCTCCTAACATCACGCCAGCTCACCCCTGGCTTTGAACAGTGAGCTAGGTTTCCTTGGTTGCTGTGAGACGCGCTCGGCCTCCAGCTAAGCCGAAGCTCAGAGCTGGAGACAAACGAGAACAAAGCAATACTGAGTTGCACTTCCACGTTGGAATTTCGTGTTTTCAAACATCCAAGGAAGATCATCCAGAGAATGAATCAGAAAGATAAGAGACTTTTGTGCAATACTGTCACAGATGGTCTGATTTAAACACATTTCGGGTGAGGATAAATACAGAAGCCTGCAGTGTTACAGGATATGAGACCAGATGAGCAATTCTTCTGAGAGAGTGTTTCTTCAGCGTCTATGGGAGCTGACAGGAGGTTAACAGCACCACTGTACCTTAGCTGTGGTGCTTTGAAAGGCCTCAACCAGCCATAAAATCGGCATCCCATTCTCTTTGAGAGAACGTAATTTCAAAGAACAACCTATTCTGCACATAGTATATGTTTGATAAAGGTGTGATGAAAGAATTCATAAATTAATAAGCATGTGAATAGGTAAATGTGGCTTATATAAAAGTGGAGTGAACTGAGGTTCAGTCCCACCTGGGTGGGAGCTAGCATCTCCCCTCACTTTTATATAAGTATTGAGGTTTTAAAGGCATTTTAAAAAGCCAAATATCCAAAAGTATGTCAAACTACGTTTGTTTATGGCATGTGTTCCAAATGGCTCTTTCATGGGTTCATGATTAATAAGAATAAGAATTTAAACAATAAAAAATGAGAATAGTATTTCCTGAAAAGTAATTATTTCGGAGTAAAACTTGCTTCTAAGTTGCATCATGTAACTGTAAAATGATTTTGTTAGAATAAAGGAACTCCAAGGTAGGAGAAGGCTTTTCATCATTCTTTATTGGTTTTTCTCCCACAAACTCACTGCACCTAGAATTCCACAGAAATAGATAATGTTCTGTGCACATCTATGGATATTTCCTGGTATAGTCTTCTGTAAATGTGTGTCGTTTGCCACGGGCACAGGGAGCTCGCTGGATTATTCTCTAATGTGACACTTTTCATGGAAATTCCTTTGATATTTTGGGCCATTTCCCAATTCTGGAAACCTTCCCTTTTTTTAAATGTGAAAAGTTTCTGTTTCAGACTGCCTTGGTTCACAGGTCTTGACATGTGATAATGGCTACTTGAAGGACTGTGAATGCTCTGGTTGCGTTCTTCTGAAGTGACCAGTGACATGTATTACAGTCAAGGTAGTCCCCATCAAAGTCTCTGACAAAACCAAGGCTTGAGGATCGTAGTGGACCAATGCTTCAGGTAAACCTGCTGGTGTTGGAAGGTTGCAGAAACTCTTGGCTTGTGTTTTTCTGTAGATATGCACACTCTGAGATTAGCATGGACTGAGAACAGAGGAATGTTCTTAAATTCGAGTAGGAATATGTCACAAAGCTGGTTACTCTCACTTTGCCTTACAAGTAGAAGATATGTTCTCAACCCAGAGTCTAGATTCCCTAGACTTGATTGGCAAGCAGTGTCTTCCTCCATTTTCTGGCCCTCTTCACCACAACTTTTAATGAATGAGGAAAACTTTATCACCCACTTTTAATGAATGAGGAAACTTTATCACCCACCTTCTTGATCCTGAGCCCATGAATGCTGCTCTCGATGCTTGTAGGTGGCAAAATTCTCTAAACTAACCCTCTTTCTGTAGTTTTACTGCCTCTTTCTTCTTCCGGGTGTCTTGACCACTTCAAAGTCTTACTACCCATTTGTTTACCCAAACGGTGAGATGGCTTCATCCATGACAGGGCTTCTGAACCCTACACATTTATAATCCTGCTCCGTACTCTTCACGTTTATCACCTGTCTTGGACATGTGGCCAGCCCATTTACAACTTTGTTTTGAAGCTAGTGTGTGTGTGTGTGTGTGTGTGTGTGTGTGTGTGTGTGTGTGTGTGTGTGTGTCAGGGGCTGGGTTATGAATCCTGGGAGATCAGCGAGTACTCTGATTGATAGTTGCAAGGTATTCCACACGTGGTAAACTTGCAATAAACGTCTGTTGACTGAATGAGGGAGTGAGGAGAGATTAAAGCTGAGTCAATTGCTCATCTGAGAGGAGCCTCAATGGTGAATGATTAAACTGGGTGTGGTGACTTCCCAGATCTCTTCCTTGGACTTGCCTGTGTTTTGGAAGCTGAGGCGCCGCGGTCACCTAGTAATCAGACATATGGACATCCTCCCCTGAACTACTCTGGGAGGAAGGACTTTGATCACCACACACAGTGTTCAGAGGAACGTGGCTGTGCGGAGAGCCCTGGCTTTTCATTCTGTACACTGTCCCTGTCACTCTTCGGTCCCAAAAGACATACCTGCTTCTGAAAAATGTAGAATTTCTCTCCAGAATCTATCCATGTAACCCAAGACGGTTCTGTTTACCTTGAGTGACAATGGGCTTGCTCTTGTAATTGAGACTTTAGTTTTGGTTCCCCACCACCACCACCACCTTGCCCCTCTGCCTTGCAGCAAAAGGTGGTAGTGAGAGAGAAGGATTCCAGCAGAGACCTGGGTACCTTCTCTCAATGGGCTGTTTTCAAAGGTTCCAGTGCAGGCCCCTCAGGTACCAAGGGTCAGAGGCAGTCCAAACAAATGCTTGACAATAATAGGTACAAAGGACTCCTGTCCTTGGTGAATGGTTAACCATTAGCTATCATAAACAAAAAATGTCCCATACATCCGATAAACAGCCTTGTAGAAGAACGCAGAGCACACAGAAAGAAACCACATCCTTCAAATTTGTGTCAACAGCAGACAGTACCTGAGGGGCTTTTACTTTTGAGGGGTTTTCATTAATCATGTTGATGGACATCCCGCCTGATATCTTGGACCTGGTGACATGCTTGTACCATAATGAAAATGTATACTCAGCCTCCTGTGTTTCTCTGTTCCTGTCGCCATCCAGTAGCTATTTCATGGGGGTCCATCCCCAGAAGCCACAGTGCAGGGATGCCTCATCCTCCCTCTCCCCCTCCCTCACCTCCAGTTTCTCTTACTCTAAGGAACAGAGCAGCTAGCTCTGACACTCCCTGGGACAGGAGGACTGTGAAGCCTTGAGAAGGAAACAAACAAATAAAACAAAGCCAAACAGTTTGCTGTGTTTTCAGAGAAGCCTAAGAATAAAAGTGTGACTATATAAAAAAACACAACCAAACAAAACACAAAGACGCCATTCCACATTTGGCTGGAATGTAGGTAGGTGCATGTGATCACTGAGTGGCCAAGTTGGAAGATTATTCAAATATTTTCCAGCATTTTAGAGATTCTATTGAGGATTTGCTTTGCAAGTGGTGTGAGAAATGATTTTCTTCTCTAGGTTCTGAGTCAACGAAGGCACAGGCAGAATTAGCACAGTTCTTGTGTAGGGGGGAGTATTTAGCTTTGCAGCTCTGGTTGGAATGAAGCTTGTAGACTGGTCAGAGCCAGGGCAGGCCTCAGGGACTTAGGCAAATTATCATAAAAATGAGAACGAATTGGACGTCATAATTGGTGTGCTCGGCTGTCATGGGTCAACACAGATACTGAAGAGGAATTCGTTAGTCTGGTCACTAGAAAGACAAAGTCAGAATTTGGCTACAGAGATGGGTCAATGGCTAAGAGGATTGAGCTTTGGTTCCCAACACCCTTATGGGGCAGCTTACCACCTCCTGTAACTCCAGGTCCAGGAGATTAGATGCCCTCTTCTGGGATCCTTGGGCACCTGCATTCACACACACACACACACACACACACACACACACACACACACACACACACACAAATTAAGAGGATGTCAGGAGTCTCTTCCATTCTTTCTCCAATACTCCTTTCTCATCTTCGTTACATGTCAGCAACAACACAACACAACATGTGGACCCAGAATAGTAAAGTCATGCAGGGCCAGGGGCATCATTGGAGACCAGGAAGGAAAAGGGGCTGACGAGACAGAGTGTACGCAATGCCAGCCATATGTCTTCTGAAGCACAGCCTGAGGAAGTTTCCTATTGTGGCTGCCTTGCAGGACACAGGTGAATCTGGTGGACCCCATGTGCTGTGCTGCTCCAGCTGAACCAGACTCTGGGCTTACCGTCTGCTCCCTGGGGACTCTTCTCACTGCCAGTGCGGAGTATGGAGACCAAAGCCTCAGCCTCGAGAGGGTATCACAGCATACATTCTGTGGTTCTGTCACCACACAGTGTTAGCTCCAAGAGAGCTGCTGCAGGGCTCCAGGACTCCTTGCTGGAGAGAACCCCCTGCCTCAGAGGTGTCAGTGTTAAGCAATGGTTAAAGGCTGGAAGCCACCAAGTACTGGCTCAGGGTATACCAAGAGTACTGTGACAAAGTGCTGTAGCACGAATCCTAATTGGTTTTAATAATTAAAAACCCGGAGCCAGAATTCAGGGTAAATGCTGAAAGATCAGTAAAGGAGCCAGTCACTAGAGAGACTTCTTACCTCTACCAAATCCTCAGCCTGGAAGGGGGCTGAGCCCCTGCCTCCTCCCACCTTACATTCCTCTCTCTGCCCAGCCATATCACTTCCTGTCTTTCTCTCTAGTGCTGGGATTAAAGGCGTGAGATCCCAAGTGCTGGGATCAAATGTGTGAGCCACCACTGCCTGGCTGTTTCTCTTTTAGACTGGATCCATCTTGTGTAGCCCAGGGTGGCCTTGAACTCCCGATCTTCCTGCTTCCTCCTCCCAAGTGCTGGGATGAAAGGCGTGTGCCACCACTGCCTGGCCTCTAGTGGCTAGCTCTACACTCTGATCTCCAGGCAAGCTTTATTTGTGAGAGCACAAACAAAATATCACCATAAAGTACTTTCCTTCAGAAAGCTTGGACAAACAGAGGTGACCCTGTCCTTACTGTTCAGAAATGTATCCCCCCGTGACTCAACCTTTTGAGTGTGACACTGTCTCAACCCACATAAGAGGACAAGCTTCTGAAGTAGCTTCCCTGTCTGCTTTTCAGCTAGTGCGTTGGCCACATTTTCCACTGTTCCCACAGGTATGTGTCTCTTTTCACCATTGTTTTTACATTTAGCATTTAAACCAGACAGTTAATTGTTACCATTTTGAATTTGTTATTTTTAAGGGAACTCTCTCTCTCTCTCTGTCTCTGTCTCTCTCTCCCTCTGCCCCCATTCTCTGTGTGTATCTGTTCATCAAGCTCGTGACTTACTATTTTTTAAATGTATGCTCCCCATCTTAAATGTTCATCAGCCATGCTTTTACTTTTCTGATTGACAGTGGTGCTGGGAGTAAGGTATGTCATCAGCTCTTGCTGTAGATGGAGCAGAATCCTGGCATCCCTGACTGTATTGACTTTCTGTGGTGTTCACCGTCACCATTATACACTAAACACAGCAACTCAAGGCGGGTGTGAGAGAAACCTCCGTTTACCAGGACGCAAGGACAAAGGCCAGATTCCAGCCCAGATAAGGTCGGTTCTGGAACCTCCCTTGCACTCTGCTGTACCTTTCTGCTCCTTTGTTCTCTGAGCTTGGCTACAAAGTCCTTTACCATCTTTAATCTGTAACTCCAGCTCCCCGAGTGGGTGACTTGTGGCAGTGTTTCGGAGACCCTCCTCTGCTCACGTTGCATGGAGTGCATGCCACACAGCAGAACTGAGAGTGGCTGGCTGTGTCTGGTACCGTCTGCCTGCTTTGTCTTCGCCTGAGTCAGAAATGTGCCTTGCCATCCCGGTCCTCTCCGAAACCCTCCTCCTGTCCTCAGAAGCCCTCCAATCACCTTCTAGATGCCTTTGACACCTGGTGGCTTGGGAAAGCCTTTGCATCTTGGTCCCTGCCTCCCATAATTCCTCTTTCCTCTTTTTCCAGTTCACTTGTTTTTTCCAACCCCTGGGCAAGTGGATCATCCATGTGTCTGTCAGCCTATATACATCCCACAGTGGGACTGTCTGTCCTGCATGTGAGATGTCCACACATACTAACCTGCCCACAGAAGGACTCTCCACCTGCACTTGAGATGCCCCCCCACACCAACCTGCCCACAGTGGGACTGTCCACCTGCACTTGAGATGCCCACCCACACCAACCTGCCCACAGAGGGACTGTCCACCTGCACTTGAGATGCCCACACACCAACCTGCCCACAGTGGGACTGTCCACCTGCACCTGAGACGTCCGTACATACCAACCTGCCCACAGTGGGACTGTCCACCTGCACCTGAGACGTCCATACACACCAACCTGCCCACAGTGGGACTGTCAACCTGCACCTGAGACGTCCATACACACCAACCTGCCCACAGTGGGACTGTCCACCTGCACCTGAGACACTCACACACACCAACCTGCCCACAGTGGGACTGTCCACCTGCACCTGAGATGTCCATACACACCAACCTGCCCACAGAGGGACCGTCCACCTGCACCTGAGACATCCATACATGCCACACACTCTTACTCTTCCACCAGCCATGTCACTGCGTGAAATGAGAGCTGGAGGGGCGCATGATGTGAGCTTTGGAAACAGAAAGAGATCTCATCTGCTTCCAAATGTTTGCACTGAGATTATGACATTCTCAACTCAGGGCACACATGTGTTCCTGCTCTTCATTACCCCGGCTCCTATACAGACTCTTGTCTGTGTCTGGGGAGATATT
This sequence comes from Peromyscus leucopus, assembly GCF_004664715.2. Lineage (NCBI taxonomy): Eukaryota > Metazoa > Chordata > Mammalia > Rodentia > Cricetidae > Peromyscus > Peromyscus leucopus. The sequence goes on along the minus strand of NC_051077.1, from coordinate 786,808 downwards.
CTGTCCATGCAGGAACATGGTCAGCTTAAGAGACTAAATATGTAGATCTGTTTTCTTTCTTTTTTTTTTTTTTTTTTTTTTTTTGGTTTTTCGAGACAGGGTTTCTCTGTGTAGCTTTGCGCCTTTCCTGGAGCTCACTTGGTAGCCCAGGCTGGCCTCGAACTCACAGAGATCCGCCTGGCTCTGCCTCCCGAGTGCTGGGATTAAAGGCGTGCGCCACCACCGCCCGGCTGTAGATCTGTTTTCTATCAAATAAAAGATGCCAGTGCCTTACAAGTTGTTCTTAACTATCAAGGGTATAATAACTCATCTATTTTTTTTTTTTTTAACTTGGATGTTCCAAGTTTGTTAGCTCTCTTTTGGGACTGTACCTACATACCTGGGTCTGCATTTATGAATGACTCTGGGAGGGAAAAACCACCCTGAATGAATGAAACATGGGCTCTGATTTACCTCATAGGAAAGCTCAAAAGATAGTTAAATGTAACAACAACAACAACAACAACAATAATAATAAATCTCAAACAAATGAGCAGCAAAAGGTACTAGCTGTGTTCATCCTGGCTTTTTGTCTCTGTAGTGCGCACAGGTGTCCCATCAGGGACTGTGCATTGGCAGATACCGTATCTTACAAGAGTCAGCTGAAGAGGAAAGCTGGAGGGATGTGGAAAGAAATTGGGACACTCGGTTTTCTCCGTAAACAATGCTGGTTCTCCTGAAGAACTCATGACTGGTCAAAGTGCAGAGAATGAGTGACCGTGGAGTGTTCAGCTCTCAACGGAACATCTACATCCCTTCCCTCCCCTCACAGGCTCTGGGAACAGTGTGAGAAGAGAGGTCAGCGCAGAGTCTTCTGGACCGCACACGGCCGCCCGGAGAACTCTGGACTCGGAGCAGCTGCTGTGCCCGCACACAGATCAAGCCGGTCAACAGAGATGCAGAGCGGCTCCCCAGGTCCTGCTTCTAGCTGTGGAGATTTTGCCAGTCGCTGGAGCGTTTTCTTCAGGGGTGTGGGCTCTAGTAGGGCGCCCATCCTCGACGGAGAGCTCCACAGCCCTGCAATGATGGGTGGTGGTGGTGGCGGTGGCGGCGGCGGCGGCGGCGGCGGCGGCGGCGGCGGCGGCGGCGGCGCACGCCTTTAATCCCAGCACTCAGGAGGCAGAGCCAGGCAGATCTTTGTGAGTTCGAGGCCAGCCTGGTTTACAGAGCGAGATCCAGGAAAGGCACCAAAACTATGCTGAGAAACCCTGTCTCAAAAAACCAAAACAAACAAACAAATAAATAACTTTGTTGTTAATTTTTTAATGAAATAATTTTATATTAAGAATCCATAAAGCCACAGCAGGAGCCCCTCTCCTGTTTCAAAAACTATGGCTTTCCTCCCCCTCCCGTTCCGAGCCGTGGAACCTGGCACACTCTCTCCGCATGAGCTAACTGCCCTGGATCTGAGCATCCCACTGGAAGCCCACCCGCCCAGCCACCCTCCGGATGGAGGCTCCGTTTTTCAGGATTCCTCCTGCACCTTTTTCAGCAAGTCCCAGCCGAAGGGGGTCCTGGCCAGGGAAGTTATCCCAGTGTGGTGTTCCTTGCGACTCTAACTGACCCAGTCACACCCCTTTCTCTGTGGGGAAGAAACCGGTGTCCCTAGCCTGACATTTGCAGAAGGGCATGCTCCAGTCTCCGCTCCAGTCTCCGCCCCAGGCAGACCTGAGATGCAGGCTGGGAGGCAGCCTTGGCTTGACCAGTGTAGGCTCACACAGGAGCAGGAAATCTTACCTGGGCTGCTGCTGACATCCTGGATGTCTGCCACCCTCGACGCTGGCCACGGAGGAGAGCGAGGGAAAGGCTAGAGCTTGCTATTGTTGAAGGGGATCCAGACATTGAGCAGAACTGGGAGGGCCTTTCCCTCCTGTCATAGGCCATCACAGAAACACAAACTGTGGTGACTTGTGAATGGCACGTTACCCTTTCCAGACCGGATTACCCAGGAAGTGGCCTCCAGAGGAGCTGGAACCATCCAAAACCAACACCTGGTGTCGGAAACGTCATACAGCTTTGTTTATATTTCACGAACCAATGGTTGAATCCTATTCTGGTTAAGTGAGACGTATAGGTCTCCCAGCTTGAGGCATAGGAAAGGTGACGGAATGGACCCTGGTGCATGCGTGGGACGGGCGTGGCTAGGCGTGGCTGCATCTTTCAGGGGAAGCACCTAACAGCTCAGGGCAGTGCAAGTATGGAATGGGTGTCCCTTGGGCATGTCACAGCCAGTATTTGCAGGCCTTATGTTTTCACGGTGACTCCGGTTCTCCCAGTGTGGGCAGCAAATCCATCTTTTCCCACATTTGATTTGGTTAGAGAGTGAAGCATACTGTATCCATGGTGGTGTTCATGTTGGGAGAGCAAATGGAACGCACTGGAACCCAGGACAGCAGGCTACATGCAGGCAGAGGACATCCATTAAAGGAGAGAAGTCACAGAGGAGGTCTCACTGAGCTTTTGCTCTCTAGCAATTGGTCGTCCAATCGGCCTTCCCTCTGGCCAAACCGCCTTCCTGTCCTGGCTTTGTTGCCCGCCAAGCTAGTGTGTTCTCTGTAGTCTGCTGTGTGGTTCCCACACAGGAACCTTGTCCCGTCCCTGAGGAAGCGCAGATGCCTCCAAAGGGAAAATCGCCTGATCATATGCAAATAGGGCCGTGTTTCTTTAAGGAGACACTGCGAGTGCTTTGTGGCCATCAGGGCCCTGGTCAGGACGGGATGCCCAGTCAGAGACTCTTAGAAAAGATACTTAGCGGAGTCAGATGCAGCCGTGTGCCCATCCACAAGGGGAGATGAGGGTCTACCCTACCTGACGTGTTTAAAACTGCCGCAGAACGTAGATAGAGAAACAAGCCCACAGCAGCCGGGTCCACATACGGGCTTCACTAATTGGACTCAGTGGGGGCTATTTAAAAAAAATGAGGATGGGATTTGTGAACATACCTCAGTACTCAGTATTTAGGACTTAGTTCCTTCAGACCCTGCTCCCCTCCTGGTGACTAAGTACTTGTTCTCCTGTCGGGGCACAGCCAGGCAGCACGTTGGTATGTGGTAGGTTAGGACTGGAGACAGACAGACAGATAGACAGCAGGTGGTGATGGAGCTGTGGGGGGGAGAGGTGGAGTCCCGTGTCAGATATTCCTTTACCTGGTACTGTGCACAGCACCTAAGAAGACTGCATGGACTTAGATACACACCAAAGCGGTTGAGCTTAGTCTTCCTGTTGTTAGCTGGCTGTGTCTCCCACGTTTCCACCTGTGGTAAGAGTTCTTTAGAGAGGCAGAACCACCCCACCCCACCCCACACACATTAACACGTGCATACACTCACACAGGCACAGTCATGCACACACGTGTATACACTCACATGCACACTCACACTTGTACACACACACTCACACACATACTCCTACATACACATGCATACACTCACACATGCACACACACTCACACATGCACCCTCACACTTGTATACACATACTCACACGTGCATATACTCACATGCATAACACACTCATGTACACACACTAACGCAAATACATGCGTTACATGTGTATTAAAACATTCACACACACGTACACACTCATGTACATACATGTATACACTCATACATGTACACATACATACTCATACAAACATGCACACACACATACACTCACACATTCACACTCACACTTGTACACATTCACACACACAGAGGACAAAACATATGCTGGGCAGCGAGCTTTCCCACATGATGAACCTTCCATATTCTCAGGGGAGGCCAGGCTTGTTTCAGGAAGAGTGTGGGGCCTCTCCCCTGCTGGAAGTCAGAGTTCTTCATCTGAGAGAACATTTGCATGGAGGAACACACACACCTACATACTGCACATACATAACACACACACACACACACACACACACAACTCATACATATACACACATACATATACTTTCTCACATACCACACTTATACACATACAAACACCACAATACACACACACACACCACACATACACACACATACAGACAGACACATACATACACACATATGCACGGTCACACACAACATATGGACATGAACCTGAAGTGAAAAGTGAGAGAGAAGGCAAAGACTGAAAATACCCTGGGATCTCTCTGGCTCCCCCCAATCAGTTTTCAGGAAATAGAAAATGTGAGTGAGAGTTTGATTTCCAACCCAAGGGAAGATCCTATCGTTACCAAATTCTAGCGTGTTCTGTGAGAGCTGTCAGTTAGGTAGACTTCTGAACTGAGGCTCAGCACATCTTCAGTTTAGAAGGAGGCCGCTTGCTGCCTTAGAATCCTCTCCTCCGCCCGGGTCTCCTGCTAGAGAAATCAACGGCTTTCCTACTTCAAAGGCAGAGCCGTTCCCAGGAGCCGAAACCTCTGGGTGGAAAACAGAGGGGACGAGAGGTGGACACGGGGCACGTAGGTGTGCTGATTACCAGGCGGCAGGCGGCGGCAGGGGATACTACCTGATAGAGACCGTGCCAATCAAGTGTGACAATCAATTCAGGCTCCACCCACCAGAGAGCCAGCTTCTCCAGCTGGGTTCTGCCTCCTGAAGGTTCTGTGGCTCCCCAGTGTTAGGGGATGGGGACCATGTTTTCACACACACGAGCCAGTGGAAGACATTGTGGCTATCAGGCCTACCCAATATTTCAAATAAATACAGTTGAATGTACTAGAAAGGAATTTGAATGAAAAGCTTGATTTGACATATCAGACAGACTTGACAATAAATATCTCAATATAATACTCAATCATGGAGCCATTTACTATGTGGATTGATTGTCACCACAATTGCACACCAGATGTGCCCTGGATATCACTATCTGGGTGCTGCACTATCTCCATTCAAGGTCCACACATGCAGAATTAGGGTGCTGTGCGTGAACATGTGTCTTGTCTCCTAGTGACCTTCAGCAAGGGCTGAGCAGCCTTAGGGGTTCTCTGCTAGAGAGAGGAAAGAGTTAGTGTTCTCTAGAGAGAGGGAGAAGACCAGACAGACGGACGGACTGGGGAAAAATGGAGGGACATATTAGAGGGACTGATGGGTCAGATGGATGATTGATAGATGACAGATGAATATGTTAGATATGACAGGCAGGTCGGTAGACAGACGAGGGATGGAGAGATTAGATAGATGACAGGTAGACAGGTAGACTCACAGGCAGGTGAACATATTTGTTGCGGAGGGGGAGGTTGGTTCACGCAGTTATGGAGGAAAGAAATCCCACCTCGGGCGATCTGTAAGCTGCAGCTCCTGGGCTGTCAGGGGAAGGGCTCAGTCTCATTCTGCACGCCCTTGAGCTAGGGAAGCAGACAGGATAATTTTTGGTCCTTGGGCAGAAAAGCATCTCAGCAGCAGGAAGAAGAAACCCTCTTTCCTGGCTTTTTGTCCTACCCTCCTGTAATGGCTGCTTTGTGTGTCAATTGGACACAGGCTGGAGTCATGAGAGGAAGGAGCCTCAGTTGAGAAAATGCCTCCATGAGATCAGCTGTGAGATATTTTCTCAATTAGTGATCAGTGTGTGCACTGCACTGCCCCAGACTCCAGTGTGCAGGGACTGCAGGTGTGTGTTCACTGCACTGCCTCAGACTCCAGTGTGCAGGGACTGCAGGTGTGTGTCCCTGCACTGCCTCAGACTCCAGTGTGCAGGGACTGCAGGTGTGTGTGTGTACTGCACTGCCTCAGACTCCAGTGTGCAGAGACTGCAGGTGTGTGTGCGCACTGCACTGCCCCAGACTCCAGTGTGCAGGGACTGCAGGTGTGTGTTCACTGCACTGCCTCAGACTCCAGTGTGCAGGGACTGCAGGTGCGTTCACTGCACTGCCTCAGACTCCAGTGTGCAGGGACTGCAGGTGTGTGTGTGTGTGTGTGTGCACTGCACTGCCTCAGACTCCAGTGTGCAGGGACTGCAGGTGTGTGTGCACTGCACTGCCTCAGACTCCAGTGTGCAGGGACTGCAGGTGTGTGCACTACACTGCCTCAGACTGCAGTGTGCAGGGACTGCAGGTGTGTGTGTGCACTGCACTGCCCCAGACTCCAGTGTGCAGGGACTGCAGGTGTGTGTGCGCACTGCACTGCCTCAGACTCCAGTGTGCAGGGACTGCAGGTGTGTTCACTGCACTGCCTCAGACTCCAGTGTGCAGGGACTGCAGGTGTGTGTGTGCACTGCACTGCCTCAGACTCCAGTGTGCAGGGACTGCAGGTGTGCGCACTGCACTGCCTCAGACTGCAGTGTGCAGGGACTGCAGGTGTGTGTGCGCACTGCACTGCCTCAGACTCCAGTGTGCAGGGACTGCAGGTGTGTGTGTGCACTGCCTCAGACTGCAGTGTGCAGGGACTGCAGGTGTGCGCACTGCACTGCCTCAGACTCCAGTGTGCAGGGACTGCAGGTGTGTTCACTGCACTGCCTCAGACTCCAGTGTGCAGGGACTGCAGGTGTGTGTGCGCACTGCACTGCCTCAGACTCCAGTGTGCAGGGACTGCAGGTGTGTTCACTGCACTGCCCCAGACTCCAGTGTGCAGGGACTGCAGGTGTGTTCACTGCACTGCCTCAGACTGCAGTGTGCAGGGACTGCAGGTGTGTGCACTGCACTGCCTCAGACTCCAGTGTGCAGAGACTGCAGGTGTGTGTGCGCACTGCACTGCCTCAGACTCCAGTGTGCAGGAACTGCAGGTGTGTGTTCACTGCACTGCCTCAGACTGCAGTGTGCAGGGACTGCAGGTGTGTGTGCGCACTGCACTGCCTCAGACTGCAGTGTGCAGGGACTGCAGGTGTGTGTGTGCACTGCACTGCCTCAGACTGCAGTGTGCAGGGACTGCAGGTGTGTGTCCCTGCACTGCCTCAGACTCCAGTGTGCAGGGACTGCAGGTGTGTGTGTGCACTGCCTCAGACTGCAGTGTGCAGGGACTGCAGGTGTGTTCACTGCACTGCCTCAGACTGCAGTGTGCAGGGACTGCAGGTGTGTGTGTGCACTGTCTCAGACTGCAGTGTGCAGGGACTGCAGGTGTGCGCACTGCACTGCCTCAGACTCCAGTGTGCAGGGACTGCAGGTGTGTTCACTGCACTGCCTCAGACTCCAGTGTGCTGGGACTGCAGGTGTGTGTGCGCACTGCACTGCCTCAGACTGCAGTGTGCAGGGACTGCAGGTGTGTGTTCACTGCACTGCCCCAGACTCCAGTGTGCAGAGACTGCAGGTGTGTTCACTGCACTGCCTCAGACTCCAGTGTGCAGAGACTGCAGGTGTGCGCACTGCACTGCCTCAGACTCCAGTGTGCAGAGACTGCAGGTGTGTGTTCACTGCACTGCCTCAGACTCCAGTGTGCAGAGACTGCAGGTGTGTGTTCACTGCACTGCCTCAGACTCCAGTGTGCAGAGACTGCAGGTGTGTGTTCACTGCACTGCCTCAGACTCCAGTGTGCAGGGACTGCAGGTGTGTGCACTGCACTGCCTCAGACTGCAGTGTGCAGGGACTGCAGGTGTGTGTCCCTGCACTGCCTCAGACTCCAGTGTGCAGGGACTGCAGGTGTGTGTTCACTGCACTGCCTCAGACTCCAGTGTGCAGAGACTGCAGGTGTGTGTTCACTGCACTGCCTCAGATTCCAGTGTGCAGGGACTGCAGGTGTGTGCACTGCACTACCTCACACTCAGCTTTAGCACAGATGGTGAGTTTTTAAAGGATGATTTCTGAGACTCTTTGGGACAAGGAAAGGTTCACCACAGAGAAGCCTTCTTCTACCAGGAGGCTGTGCGGCCATCCCATTGATCCCAGAAGTTCTAATGTTTGTGTGTTTTTAAGGGTGCTCAGCCCTATGAGCTGTGTGCCTGTGTGCATGAAGGAACAGGATGGAGCCCTTGGGCACACACCCTGGGTTCCCTCAGGTTTTGAGAAGACCAGTTGTATCTGGCTACGTCGGAACTCCTCTGGCTTGCCTCTGTCATAGGCCAGTCTAGAAAGAATGCAAGAGAGACAGTATCATTGATGTAGGACCTGGATGCTGCCTGCTTTTTATAAATGAAATGAAGAAATAGGTTCACTCCCTCTTGACCCCTGGAAAAATGTCCCATCATACTCTGGGTGCCATACAAGAACACATCTGCTGTCCTACAGTAAGAATGGGGCCAGTCGAGCTTCAGTACAAATAAACACAGTGGCCCGGGGGAGCTCGGATTTCCTCTTCCTCTTTCGTGGTTCCTCTTGGCAGGTTCTCATGGGAATCTGGCTTGCTGTGAGTGGACCTTTGTGCTTCTTGCTCACAAGGATGAACCGAGGAGAGGTGGCTAAGATTGGCAGTTGGGTTCCCATTGACGAATGTGGGCAGATCTCTAGTAGATGACCGTCCATGACTGCTGTCTTTTTATTTGTGGACTCAATAATCTCACCAACAAAGCTTTGATATCCCCAGGTGTAAACATATCTACCAATGGCACCATGACTCTGATGGTGAACGGTGACCCAGGGTGAAAAAAAAAAAAAAACCATAATTTTCAAACTAGGATGCTTAGTGATGCTTCCTATAATTTTTATCGTTTTTTTTTTCTTCAGACTTTTACATTCAAGATACACAATCTCATGATAAACCAGAACCATTCGAAAACATTAGGTGTAAAACCCTGGAGTTTTCCTTGATTGCACAGTGCACTTGAGAGCCTAGGAAGTTCAAGGGTGTGCCCAAGGTCCCAAGGCTCAGCAGGGGCAGAGGCTGGGCAGTGATACAGACCTCCTCTTCTTAAGCCCCCGCTGCCTCTGCTCACTCAGTATCGGCTTATCTTGAATTCTGGGTCAAATGGAAACTTCTAAGTCACTCTGCGCTCACACACATGGGCTGTGTCATGCCAGTGACGTGCCTCCCTTGGGAAACAAAACACGTCCCTCACAGTTGTCCCCTTGTGCGTAGACAGTGGCAAATGCTTGTTTGCTAAGCCTTCCGTCTCCTCCACCTCTGTGTCCCATTGAGATCATGGAAACACAAAGTAAATAACCACAGAGAAAAATGCCCCTGAGAGTATTTATTTAAGAGTATTGTTCCAGGATATGCACAAAGATAAAGACTGTGTAATGAATGGTAACTCTGGAGGCCAAGCACCAAAGTGTTCTATCCTGTACCAGCAGTTAACCCTGGCCAGGAAGAGGCCTTAGAACATGCCCTTATAAAAGAGTCACCTTGCCAAGCCACCAACTGGTTCTCTTTACCCTAGAGGATCAAGGAACAGAACAAAGGGAGGCAGGCAGGTGGGAGCTGATGCAGTCATAGCTACAGGGGTATACAGACAGGTAGGGGTTCCCCCCAGGGAAGGGACAACAGAATGGGTGTCACGGAAGAACATTCGTACTAGGCTGTACCTAGAGGTCCCAGAGAGCCAAAGTAGGGTTGTGGGCCCATGAAACACTTGTACCCAGGAGCGATCGCTAGCAGAAGTGTGAGAGCAGGAGGATGCCAGCCTTGGAGAAGTCTCATGCCATGGTGGAACTCGGCATGCCGCTTCTCCGGGGCTACGAGGAGAACCAATGCAGGGAAGGGTCTGTGGTTCAGAGTCCAGTCCGTTTAGCTTTCAGCACCCCCACCCCCGTGGACATAGCAAACAACCAGACACCAATTTGGAAGTGTGTCAAATGGAACGCAAAGCGGAAACCCGCTCACGTCTCTGCATGTTTAATGATCATTGACTTTTAAAATGGGTTTTGAAATAAAAAGCCTTCTGGAGGAAATACAGATTTGAAAGGATTACTAGAAAGCATGGCTCAAGTACCCCACTCTTCTGCATTAATTTCCCCTTAGGTATGGGCTTGGCAGCCTCCTAATTTCTTATACTTGTGTATCTGCAGTGCAAATTGTTGGGCAAAAATGGCTGAGAGGCCACGGGGTGGGACTAGGAACAGATTCTCCCTAACTAGCCCTGTTTATTCACCACTAGCCCATGAAGACACTGCACATGGGGGCTGATGAAAAATATAATTAGACAAGGCAGGGTACTGCCCGCTTCCTGCTTCACAGAACATACACAGTCACATCTAATTGACACAGGATGCTTCCTATTGCTTTCTCTAGCTTCACCTCTTTACTAGATGTAGTGGATTAGACTCCTGTTTCATTGATGCACCATTGGACTGGGTTGGCTGGCCAGCCAGCTCTTGGGATCTACCTGTTTCCACCCCTATGCAATTCTGGGGTTACTAGCCTAGGCAGCCATGTCTAGGTTTTTACATGAGTGCCAGGGACTTGAACTCAGGCCTCCATGCTTGCCAAGCTCTTATTTACTGAGTCATCTGATGAGCAAATCTAATTAATCTTATCAAAAAACCCCCAAAAAACTAGGAATCAGATATTGGGGTAAAAACCTGAAAGATCAGAGAAGCAAGAGAGCAGCCGCAGTCGCTTCCTGCCTCTTCCATTTCCTCGGACCAAAAAGGGCCGAGATCCTGTCTCTGCCCCTCCTTATCGCTTCCTGTCTCCTCTCTGTACAGACCTCCAGACCTGTATGGTTAACTAGTGGCTAGCTCTGCCCTCCGACTTCAAGCAAGCTTTATTTGTCAGAACACACACAAAATGTCACACGACAGCTATCTCCCAAGCTCCTACATATGGAATGTCTCAGTACTAGTCTGGTATGCTGTGGGCTCTGTAATTCTAGTACTCAACAGGTTGAGGCAGGAGAACCTTGAGTTTGAGGCCGGCTTGCTCTCTATCGTGAAGACACTGTCTCAAAAAAAAGAAAAAAAAAAAAAAAAGAAAGAAAGAAAGAAACCAAGGGCTGGGCATGTGACTCAGTGGCAGAACATCTGCTCAGAAGTGTGCATCCAAGCTGATACATTCCAGTGGCTGCCTCTGCCTCTCCCCTCCGTCCCGTCTCCCATGTTCTTCTCTCTGTCTCCTCTGCGTGTACATGTTTGTCTTAGGATAAGCTTATTTTTCCTTCCCTGAAGATCTTCGGCAGAAAATTATATATAGTATTCTATATAATTACATCTAATACATAATTATATGTAATTCTGCTAGGGATGTTACACGGGAAGCAGAGTCTAAGCTCCTCACTCCCTAGTGAGTCAAATCATGGCGATGGTAAAGATGTTTCCTGATTGAGATGAACTGGGACCCGTCTTTGCTCTTTTGTTTACTTTTCTAATTTACTCATGTAGAGAACACAGGAAGGAACGAGAGAATAGGAGCAGAAAGAGAAAGAGAGAGAAAGAGATAAGCTGAGAAAAACTGAGCGGAGACCAGAAAGCAATTTCGGGGAGATGAGTGGAGGGAGGAGACGGGGACAGAGGGGGTCCGGGAACAAGGTCCTGGAGAGAGCACAGAGGCAGGACAGGAGGATCGTAGGGCACATGCTCAGAGTCCCACAAGCTCTTTCCTGTTTGGTCTCCCAGCTACCCCAAGGGCAGCACACGGTGACTTCTGTTCGGCATCCGGTGACTTCTCTTCAGAAGAGCTGGGGACCCTGCTCGTTAGGGTCCTGTTAGGACCTGGTAGCAAGGGATCAGAAACCTAGATCCAGTTCCTTCTACTTGGCAGTCCACAGTGCTCTCAGACAGAAGCACCCGGGACAGCGTGGGTGCCTTCCGGCTAGAAGAAGGGGAGGGGAAGGGAGGGGGTGAGGCAGGGGGGGCTGCTGCCTTTACCATGCCGCTTCAGCTCTGTCATTGGGTTGTTGCATCAGAGAAGCCAGAGCTCAACCAGGCATTAGTCACAGAATTTTGTTTTTCACTTTTCTTTCTGTTGCCTAACGTGGGCCAAAGCTCAGGTTCCAACCCCAGGGTAGATTGCAAGGTCACAGGGTAGGGCCGCGGTCCCTCCTCAGTGAGTCAGCACACCCAAGGCCGCGGGAGCCTTGGGAGACACCATCAGATAGGAGTGTACAGGTACACATGTCACCTGCCAGCAGCTCGGTCCTTTCTCCTTTCTGGCTCAATCACCTTAGCTTTTCCTCCCTCAGTCTCCTGCAGAGAGGAGCAGCGGGCCGCCTGGGTCTCTGCTGCAGCCCCCCCCCCCCCCCCGCCCCATCTCTGTACAGTTGGAAGTGTAGGAAGCTGTTGTTCTGAGCTCAGAGGAAGGAGCTATAGAGGACAAGAGGAGGAGGAGGAGGAGGAGGAGGAGGAGGAGGAGGAGGAGGAGGCAGCCAGTAAGCACCAGTGTGTGGGCCGGGTGCCAAGTCGGGAGGGGCAACTGGAAGGGTCCTGGCTAGCATCCTGACCTCTGGACACATTCATAGGCCCCATCGCCCAAGAGGCAAGAGCAGTCACTTCCCCAGGGTCTGCAGCTGCAATATCTCCCTCCCAGTCCTACAATGCCCCTGGTCACCTCTTGGCATGGGGCGGCACTCCTGGGGGAAATGGTCACAGAGGGTGGTGTCGGTACCCACTTCTCACCACTGTGTGGGTCCTGAGCCAGCAGGGATGTCACTGAGGGTCCCCCAAACAAGACCAGATCTAGCCAGTCTGCAGGGTGTGTGACTCTAAGAAATCTGTTCTCTTGAATAAACAAGCTGGTGGGAAGCACAAAGTCTGAAGGAAACCATAAACTTGCCCGTGTTGAGGTGGAAGGTTCGCTCCCGATCACGGCTCCTCAGGGTCCCTGGAGACACAGACATTAACTTGATTCTGGCAGCAAGGAGCCCGGCTGGCTCTCTGGCCACTTCCTTGCTCTTGGCTTTCCAGTAGTTCAAAGGCTGAAACAGCAAAAGTGATTCGACGTGCTGAAACCTCTGTTCGTGGTTAGGAACTTCAGAGTAAACAACTCCCAACAGTTCTCAAACACAAATAAAGGGGCCAAAGAGGAAACTCACCCATGGTAGAACAAACCCTCAAGTAGATTTTCAGTCTTTTGAAGTGAGAACTATGATCAACAATGCTGTGGTGATCTTGCTTGTGACTGCTGCTTCTCTACGAGTTTGTAAAAAAATTACACAGCAGGGAGAATACCCCGAGCTGCCTTGCTTACTTGCTGGAAGATGTAACTCAGTCTGACGAGAGAGTGGACCATACCAAAAAAAAAGTCAGTATTTTGAGGCAGTGCATTAGAATGACATCACTTAGGTCTTCACTGGAACCTCTTTGGGCATCTGATTGGGATTTAATGCGCCGACTTAGGAAGGAAATGTATTTATTTTGAGTCATCCCATGTTGCTTTGAATTCCCCTTACACATTAGGATGTAGTGATAGGTCCCGAGGGATGTGGCAGTCCACTGACACTTAAGCCGTGTTTGAGAGACCGTTTGTAAAGTTGGTGACGTCTTAATGACCAAGAAGACCTAGTCAAGTTCAGAACTATCCATCTTTAGATAAATCATCCTGGAAACAAAACAAGTGAGTTTTCAAGAGTTTCTGAATGAGTAGATTAATGAAGGTTTCTTACTGTTGGACAACACAGATATCCACGGTGCCTTTCGTTGTTGGGGCACAACTGGAGGAACTCAATCTTACTTATTTCACTTTGTCTCTGGAAGAGGAAGAAGACAAGAGTAGCATGGGTAGAAATCTCTAAGCCAACGAAGCACCTATCCCCAAAAATGCCCAGGGGCTAGACACTGGCTCAGAGCTTAAAGCGCCCACTAGGCAAGCATGGGAACTTGAGTCTGAATCCCCAGCACTCTCGTGAAAACTGGACACAGTGGCAGGACCCCAATCCCTGTGCTGAAGACGCAGAAGCAAACCTCTTTGGCTGGCTGACCAGTAGGCAAGTTCAGGGTTCAGTGAGAGACCTTACCTCAAAATAGAAGGTGGAGAGTGACTGAGGATGGCCCCTGATGCTGACCCCTGGCACACACACACACACACACACACACACACACACACACACACACACACACACACACACACTTGCTTATGACTCTGCCTTTGGCTATCTAGCCTCTCTGTTAACATTGATTTCTGAATAAATCCTTTTGCTCATTTCTCATTTCCGTACAATCTCCAGTTGGGCATGGGCACGTTATCGTGCTTCACATTATTGAGTAACTCTAAGGTTCTGCAGAGGTGGATGAGACCCAGGTCCTAGTGACCCACGAGGGACAGTCCCCTGGGTTGGACACCACTACAACTCCAGGGCCCATAGCCTTTGGACATGCGTTTTCAGTGTGACAGGGAAGAGGGACTTCATTTACAGGGCAACGGTCTGCCCAGTTACAGGCTGCCAAGAACCCAGCTCCTTTCCCAGAAATAATACTATCCCTAAGAGGGAAGATAAGTGTCCCCTCCCAGCAGAGTTAAGGAGAGATAACTGTGATCGCACACACCCAAAGGTCGGTCTGCCTGTGTGCGCATGTAACAGAAACCTCTCATGGGAAATACAAGGGTTCGGGGCACACCTGGTCAGTGTCTGGGCACAGCAGCCCCAGACCTGGGCACCTGTAGGGGTCAGTTGCAGAGCAGCAAGAACGGGAAGGCCACCAGCTTAACGTCCTCCAGTTATCATGGGCTGAGACTTCAGGGAGGTGAATCAGATCAAATCTGTTTTACTTGCAGCCAGATAAGCTCACGCAGCATCGTGCACAGCAGCAGCCTCTCCTCTGCCCAAGGTCCTGGAGCGCAGACTGGGAGCAAATGCTGCTTTCAGGCGAAACACCTTGGCTTTTGCTGTAGAGGAAGAGACTCCCAGGGTCTACAGGGGAAAGCTGAGTATATTCTCGCGGTGAATAAAACACAGGAAAAGGATCCCTCAGGCAGGACTTCCAGGGGACTATAGAGCAGGCGGCAAGTGGGGATGGGGTGGGATGGGGTGGGATGGGGTGGGATGGGGTGTGGGGCAAAGGATGAGAGCCACAGGGGAGCGTGGCAGGGAGACTTCAAGGACCCAAGTTTCTGCTGTGTATTGTGGCTTCTACTGTGTGTCTGTGTGTCTGTGTGTGTGAATGTGTGTGTATCTCTGTGTGAATATGTGTTTGTGTATGTCTCTGTGTGTGAACTGCATGTGTGCATATGTGCATGTGTCTGTACTGGTGCTTCCTAGGTGACCCTGGGTGATGTGTGCAGGACAGGAGGAAAGACTCTCAGAGAGGTCACGACTCCAAGGCAGACATCTGCATATGTACTGAGCGTCTCCACAGGCTGGAAGAAGATATTGGGTGTCTTAGCACAAGGAAATGACAAATATTTGAGGACAGAGGTACAGGGTAAGAAAATTCTTAGTGAAATAAAGTTTAGAGCCTTTGCGGCTGACACAGCTATGAGCTCATACCTGTGTGAGGAAGGGCAGCCTGTGCCGAGCTCACATCTGAGGGAAAAGGGCAGCTTGAGCTGGCTGCCATCTTAACCTCTGAGATGCCTTTAACTAAAGGAGAAGCAAGGGCTACTTATCATTGACATGTGCTACTCACCTGGAACTTCGTGTCTTCCAGATTATTCCATAGTAATACTACAACGAGGCTGAAGTATGTAAACAGAAACATCC
Source organism: Peromyscus leucopus (assembly GCF_004664715.2). Classification (NCBI taxonomy): domain Eukaryota; kingdom Metazoa; phylum Chordata; class Mammalia; order Rodentia; family Cricetidae; genus Peromyscus; species Peromyscus leucopus. The sequence continues at coordinate 771,370 of NC_051077.1, read as the reverse complement.
TAAAGTGAATAAGGCACCCTCCAGAACATTCTTCTGGGGTAGTGCCATGAAAAATAACCTCCACGGCCAATTGGTTTCCTCACACTGTGTGTGTGCCATGAGTCTGCAGACACAAAGAGATGTCTACACTTGCACTTCTGGGTAGGTGAGTGATCCAGGCAGTGGAGCCCCCACAGCCATGGCCTGTGACCTTCCCCATACTCTCCATGGCTTGAAGAGACAATGGGAAGCCTCAACATGCCAGTAAGAAAAATCCTTGCTCGTTAAAAAAAGGGCATCAGGATGATACAAGAGTTGATTCATCAACGGAGAGCAATAGCCTAAGAGGAAACTATTCCCAGAGCTTATAAATACAAGAACTGGTAGTGATGAAGGAGAGCTAAAGGAATCAGAAGATGCCAGAGATCTTAATACTTGTCTCTCAACAACGGAGAAAGAAAGCAGAGAGAGGCCTGGTGGGAATTTAGGAGATCCCAGTAGCAGCAATCAACTTGACTTAACATGACCGTGTTTCAAATGCTCACAGACTATTTACTAAGATATGGTTTTTTTTTTTTCGGACATTAAATAAAGGAAATGTAAATACATGTGTACACAAGGGCGCACGTGCACACACACAGACACACACACACACAGACACACACACACAGACACACACACACACAGACACACACACACACAGACACACACACACACAGACACACACACACACACACACACACACACACACACTAATGTTTTGAACTGTTTAAATTTTAATATTCCAGGTTCAGGAGCAGCCCGTAGTCTACCAGCAACTGAGTGGAATGAGTGGATAAGCATGTTGTGATGTGCCTCCATGGGGGACCGCGCTGCAGGGATGAGGATGGAGGTCTGCTTCCGGTGTCTCTGGTGCCACTCACCTTCTTCTTCCAGGTAGAGTCTCACTTTGCTTTGAACTTGCCAGTCACGCTCGGCTGGCTTCTCAGCTCTGGGATGAAAAGAGTGGACCACCACGACCTTATTATTTCCTGTGAGTTCTGAGAATCAGCTTGCATGTCAGGCTTGTAAGCGAGCACACGTTACTCACGGATCCGTCTCCCTAGTCTTTCTTCCATTTTAGAGTAGCAGCTACTGTGTCCACAGGTCACCTGGAGGTAAGTGGCGCCAGAAATTGTTTGCGCTGCCTGTAATCTCCAATATTTGGAGATCCCACCCTGTCCCCCTCAACCCCCCCCCCCCCCCCCCAGTCACCAGCATTTGAGGAAGAAATGGACTTCCACCGATCTGACTGTGGAATACCTATTTTGGGTAACCAGAAACTGGAGGAGACTATGAGCAAAGGAACCACTCGGAGCAAGGGAGGACCTAGCCCATGCCAATCTCCAGGCAGGACTTTCACAACTCCAAAGCTCTTCCCAGCCACGTCCTCTCGGTTCTCCTTGCTGACTGCTAAGTCTGATAATGGCGTGTGGCCTGACTCATGCAAGGTTTACTTAAGCAATTCATCATGGTGGTGGCAGCTTGGTTTTGGAAAGCCCTGCCTGGAATCTGGAAAGATCTGGGTTGAGGGCTGCCAAACCAAAGCCACAGGAAAGAATCGTCCCATGACATTGGGAGGGTGAGAGAATCATCTGAGCTCCACCACAGGCAAACTAGATCCCCACAAAGGACTCTCCCTTGGTCCCTTCATCAGATCCTGGGGAATGCAGAGCAGGGAGGAGACAGCAGAGGAAGTAGTGCATTGTGGCAGTGACCTCACGTCCATGAGGATGCAGGATGGCCAGCCACATGAACCCCTGGACCCAAGATGTTGGTTCTTAGGAGCAGTGGCAGAGATTTAAAAATATCTATTGTGTCACATCAATGATATATACTTGGTGGCCCTAAATTTTCCATTTATTACAAGAACTTTTCATTAGAGACACGTTGATAGATGATAGATGTAGATGATAAATAAATGGATGACAGGCGGATAGATGATAGACAGAGGGCAGACAGACAGACAAACAGATATCATCTCTCCCAAAGACAGCAAGGTCTCTGATAAAGGAGACGAACACAGGCAAAAACCTGGCGAATTGACAAAAGCTACCGAATTCGGGAACTGTGCAGCCAACTCAGCCTCATGTCAGCCAGGGAGGGGCAGGGGATTTACAAGGCTCTTCAGACCGGCACGCAAGGGTGGAAGGTCCTGGAACTGCTCCGCAGAGACCCCTTCTGAGTCATGCTTCTGGCTAAGGAGAGGGAAGTGGGCCCCGCAGAGCCTGAGAGCAGCATTCATTAGCACACGGCTTGAAGCACCCTTCCGTGGAAATCTGATCTACACCTAGGTATGATTTCATTAATATGTCCACATTATCTCAGCTCCGATTAGATCTGAAGATGGGCCCTGGGCTGTCTAGATAGGAGCCTCCTCAGATGCTCTGTGAGTACATTAAGGAAAGCAGGCTTGGACAGTGCTGGATGGCAGGAGATAAAAGGGAGGGCCATGAGTATCCGGGGGGTGTGTTGGGGGAGGCGGCATAGGGGAGGAATACAGATCAGGCTAATCACAGATCAGGGAGAGACACAGGCTGGATAAACAGGGTAGAGCCAGCCTTTCCCTTAAGATATTGAGAAGTACCCAGGGAAACTGAGTCTAGGAGGCTGTGGGGAGGCTACGGGGAACTGCATGTGGCCACAGGTCTTTCCTGTAGTTTGAAGCTGGTCTGGGGGGAACTGAGCCCTCAACCGCAGAGTGATGAAGTCTTTTGTGGCCCCCACCATGCCCACCCTGTGACCTCAGGTGCATGTGAATGGCGTTGGATCCCCCATCACCGCAGGCCTCCTGAGTAAGGATACAGTCACTAAGGGTTTTTCAGCATGTGACCCCTGCTAGTGCCGGACACTCAGGAGCCGGGCAACAATTATCTGAGAAGATTTTAGCTTAAAAACATTCCAGAGCCAGCTGGCATTTAGCTGGGGAAGGAGCTTTCTTTCCTCCCAACCCTATTATCTGCCTGTTTTCATCTCCCTTTCTTCCTTGTGTGTTTATCGAGTGACTATCAGAGATGGCACCATCAAAGATAGGCTTATGCTGTAGAAAGGAGGCAGGCAAGCTGCCTCAAGCTTCCCACTGGATTCCTGATGTGACCGACAGGAAGGATGAGCTGTTGAAACTCTCAAAACAGACACTGAATCAGCCTGGCCTGTGGGATGCTTATTTGATGCTTATCGCTTAGACTGGAGAATCCACAGCGGGCATCTCTGCCTGATGCGTGAAATGCCGGTCTTTTTGATACCAGGTGGGAGCCAGGTCATCTGTCTCAAGCAAACCCTGCCCCCGGAGCTGCTTGTCTCTAGCACCCCATCGTAGCAATGTGAAGCTGACATCAATTGATTTTATTTTCTTCCAATTCGGACGTCCTTAGTCTCTGTCCTGCATAGCTGTGCTGTCTAGAAGTGTGTTGATTGGAAGTGCTGAAGGCAAGCACTCATGTCTCCTTCCAAACTTTGACTTTCCGTGGCTCATATACAGGCTTGTTCTGTTTGCTTTTTGCTGCATAGATGCCAGGTCTTTCTTTAGTTAATTTGGGAGTATTTATTATTTATAATTTTTTTTTATAAAGGTTGCCTACTTCTTTTTTAGATTTTTTTTTATACCTGTAGATAATCCCCAGGATTGTTTACTGTGGTCTCGTGACCCTTTGGGTTTCCTTGTGGGGCACTGCCCCCATTTGATTCTGCTTTGAGTCCCTATTTCCCCTGCTAAAGCATCTCTCCGGAGCTTTAATAGATTCTACCTTTTCAAAGAACCCACCTCTCATTCATTCCTTTTTTTTCTCTTTTCCCCAACTCTCTGTTTTATTTATTTCTGCCATTTTAAGTATTCTTTTCCCTCTTAACTGTGGGCTTAGTTGGCTCCTCCTTTTCAACCCTTGAGATGCAGCATTAGGGCTGCTTCTCCAGGATCTTACTTTCTCTGATGTGTTTAAGGCCATCATCTCCTTTCTTAGTCCCCCCCCACCCCCCGCATCACCCCAACACACACCTCTTTTTCCCTTGGGGCCCTGAAACTTTATACATTCTATGGCATGTTTTGCTTATTTCAAGTCCTTTCCTAACTTTGTTTTATCCATTGACCTCTTGTCTTTGAACACAATGCCTAGTTTCTACGCATTTAAAATAGTCATCTTATTTTAAAATAGTTCATCCTAATTTTGATAGCCTTGTGGTTAGAAAGGTGCTATATGATTCAAAACTGTTAAAATTTATTGAACTACTTTGTAATTGGTCTTCCAATCTATGATGGAGACTATTGTGTAGGGGCTTGGGATAAAATTTAATATTCTGTGGTTGGACAGAATATTCTAGTTATAATCTAAATAGGGCCACCTGGCCTAAAGTGTAGGTCGAGTTCAACATTTCCCCATTGGCTTTCTTTCTGAGTGAGATCCATTATCAAGGTTGCCTTTATATGGATTGCCAGGTGCGGCTGTGTGTCCCCTTCTTGGGTACTTCCAAAGGATGGGTGTGGTGAGCTCAGTGGCAGAGGTGTGGATGCCATGGATGCCGATTGCCTTTCTTCTCTGTCCCTAACCCCCGTGCCGCCGATGCCACTGGCAGCCCTTTCTGTGGGGCGTGCTTTCCTGCGCATTGCCGCAGACACTGGGGCCTTCCTGAGTTGGACAGGAATCTACGGTTGCTTTGTTCTGGGAGGGTGATAACTGAGATGGGGACGCCTCCATTTGGTCTGTTTGAGCCTCGTTTATTTCCTTGGGCTCACTTCCCCTCTGTTCTCTGTATCTACCCTCCCCTCTGGAGGGACCAAATCAGTTTTGAGCCTCCCAGAGGCCTTGGAGTCTCTGATGAGCTCCCAGCCTGGGGCAGTTGGCTGTGTGCACAGCTACAATTCAAGTGCTGTTTCCCCGTTTCAGAAGGGGTTGGAAAGTCCCCTCTTTCTGCTGGCTGGCAAATAGCTAAGGGAGAGCCCTGTTTTCTGGTCATTCTCATATAGTTCTGTTTGGAGACACAAAGGAAGCATCGAGGTCTCAGAAATAAAACTTTAAATTGTTAACTACGTGGTAACTGACATGGACGCTCACAATATCCCAACCGCACAGCATGAACGGTTACGAGAGGCCAGGCTGAGCTGTGAACTCCTCGTGCTGTACTTCTCCTTAGGAAATCACCCCATGAACAAGCCTTTCAGGGGTGGGTCCCCATGAAAGGCTTTGACACTTCCTTCTAGTCACAGCCAATTCCGAGTACTTCTCCTGTCTCCACCATAGCTGCTGATACACCTGCCTTCAAGGTGGACACAGCACTTCTTCCTCTTTGAAGGTCCTCGTCCGTCCCTCCCTCCCTCCCTCCCTCCCTCCCTCCCTCCCTCCCTCTCTCCCTCCCTTTCCCCTCTTCTTCCTTCTCTCTCTCTCTCTCTCTCTCTCTCTCTCTCTCTCTCTCTCTCTCTCTCAAGACTGGATTTCTCTGTGTAGCCCTGGCTGTCCTGGAGCTCACTTTGTAGACCAGGCTATCCTGGAACTCACAGAGATCCACCTGCCTCTGCCTCCCTTTCTCCCTTCTTGTCTTCCTCCTTTCTCTCCCTCCTTTACTTAAGACACAGAATGCTAGCTTCTAGCTGCTCAAAAAGGGGCAGCTGGACCAGTTGTAAAACATGCCCTGTCCTGAGGTCACCAGTCACCAGCCTCTGCTCAGTCACTGGGGGGTCAGCACTACCCCACTGTAACCACATTCCCAGCTCCCCTGAAATGATAGCACCTCAGTGGTCCCCGAGAGTCCTTGCTCCACCTTCCTGCTCACGCCCTTGACATGAAAGACGCTGATTGTGGAAAGATTTGGGGCTGTACTGGTGCCAGCACCAAAAATAGACACTCGTCCTTAGAGTTGAGGGGACAGAGCAGAAACACATGGGGGAAAAGAAGACAAATTAATTAGCTTGTCAAATTCTTCTTCTTCTTCTCGGCAAGCACCGATGCAGGACTCTTGTGTAATGAAGCATCATTTGCCAGCAAGGGGAGCGTCCATTTCTGTTCATCTCTTCAAATTCCGAAGGTGTTTTTCAGTCAGCACAGATTCCACAGCGGTTACACCAGAGGGATGGAGGGCAAGCCCATGACACCAAATAAGTCAAAGTGATCTTAATGCTGCATGTCTGTAGATCTGGCTGTTACAACCTTGAAGCGTAGCGCAAAAACATGGAAACTCCGTGGATGATGAATGAAAGCTTGTGGGCTGTTTAAAACAAAAGTAACAAATTCTCTCAATTCTTCAAAAGCACATTTCAGATGGATCAGACACGGTGACACCCACTTACCTGTCAGTCACAAGGAAGGTAGTTTCCATCATGCTGGGATGAGTCACAGTGCCAAGTATTTGGACCACAGGGAGCATCCTTCTACTGTGGTTGGCTGTAGCATTCTTCCGGAGTGAAAACCTGAAGCAAACGAACAATAAGAGAAATCAACAGCCATCCTGCAGATCCTGCCACTGACTTCACCAAGAGTCACGTCCGGTGATGAAACGGAGGTGCTTTTCCATTTCCTGCTATTAGGCTGTTCTCTACGACCATAAACACAACATTTGGATGTGACATGCAGAACTCTGAAAACTGCCTCAGAGATCTCATTAGTAAGCCAGGTGGAGTGGCACATTTTAATTCCAGCACCCAAGAGACAGAAGTAGGAGGATCTCTGGGAGTCTGAGGCCAGTCTGGTCCATGTAGTGAGTTCCGGGCCGTAGTGAGGCCATATCTCATGAAACAAACAATAAATAGATACACAAACTGATGACAAAATATTTTATTGTCCATTTTATCTGTTCAATGTTGTGATGTGCTTTGAATTAAAATAATCAAAAGAATCCCTATAAAAATAAGAAATCTAAAATAATGCAGACATAGTTGCTGTGTTGGAGGCTGGAGCAGACACTGTGTGAAAAGAGCTACACTGTAGATCCATCCTCAGTGACTGTCCTGAAGTCAAATCCAGGAAAAGGTGTTCCGAACACCCTGTAACCGCATGGGCACTGTAAAGACAATACCTGTCCAGTGGGGGGGGGCAGGTCTGGGGGGCTGTATCCAGTCAGCAGTATGTTAGTTTGGTTGTCTGCATCCTTTCTGAACCCTGAGGTACATACCTTCATGGTGGCTCTTCCTCTGCTCCCTCTCATCTGGGATTTGTCTGGATGACTGAACCCAGCTTGCCTGAGAATGAAGCTTTCTCCAGGTTCTCTGGTTTCTTCCAGGGGAGTGGTCAGGAAGGGGATCTGAGGAACTCATCATCCGATGTCCCACAAATGACGTCATTCCACTGCCAAATAATTCCAGGGCTTCTGCAGTCATCAGTACAGGAAACCAGTTCAGTGTCCCAGAATGGCAGTGTTGGAGTGGGTGGGAAAGCAGGGTAGAGTTGATCTGGAAATGCTACCGTCCATGCAAAGGCAGGGCTGACATTCCAAGCACTCTTCTTTTTCTTAGAAAGGAGTTAGATCATCCCTAGCAGGGAATTCTCAAGAGTTAGAGTTTCAGAAGCCTCATGTGAAGGAAGAGAAACTAGTTTATTCTAGCTTTGGCTGGGAAAGGCTCTGGGGGGTACCCACAGTGCCCTACAATGTCATATGGCAGGCAGGACATGACACCCAGTGAGTATCCTCATTAAACAAATAGTCAAGAGTAATTATGTCCATGAATGAACACATCCGGAGTAGCTAAAAGAACTCACTCAAGAGCTTGGTTGCTGGAGAGAGCTCAGCAGTTAAGAGCTCTTTCTGTTCTTGTAGAGGACGCAGGTGTGGTTGCCAGCACCCACATGGTGGCTCACAGTTGTGCACAATTTCAGATCCAGGGGATCTAACACTCTCATCTGCCTCCTGAAGGCACCAGGAACATGTGTGGTGCACATACAAACATGCATGGAAACACTCATCCATACAATAAAAAAATAAAGGGAGCTTTGGCCAAGTTTGATGTTAGAGGTGAAATTTGGAAGAAATGGGATGCGTTCTCAAGATAGTGGCTGTCATTCCTATTGTCCTGGCCCTAGGAGGCCACCGTAGTCCTCAATGGGAGAGGATGCAGATGAGGCGAGGGTTTCATTTTCTCTTTCCTGTGTTTTCTTAGAATACCTGATGCATTATTGTGTTGCTCGCCACATTTAGCTCTGCTGTTACTTAATGAAAAGCATATTACTGAATGCGAAGGCAAAAATCATGAGTTTCTATTTCTCCATCTGATCTTCGTCTACAGCTATGAATCCAGAGAAAACTGAGGCCAGATCTCTGAGCTCCTGCAGTCCCTGATCACACTGGCTCATGTGCTCTAGCTGGGAAGGTACACAGTAACGCACAAGGAACCCACAAACTGACTGTGAGTGGGGAGAAAGGAGACTTGGAATTTTTCTTTATTAAAAATATATAAACACGGCTGGATTCTGTGAGTAGGACTGGCTGGTGTTAAGTAGAAGGTGACTTCTCACATTTTAGGAAGGCTGAGCACTCCCACGCAATGTGGGGCGGTCCCTGCCAACAGGATGGAGGATCTCTAAAGAGATCTGCAGCTCCAGTGCTCAGCCAGAATCCCTGAATCGTATCTCTCCTGGTTGCCTCAGGAAGACTGTCATCTTTGCCTCTGTACCCATGGACCCCTGGGAAGTTCTAGAATATTGATGTATTTCTGTGCTGAAGAAAGGGGGCTTGTAGGGTGGGGTCCGTGTTATAACAAGAGTGCTGGAGGTGAATCTGGAAGAGAGACTTGGTGGAGGATGTGGAGCCGACAGAAACGGGAGAATGGTGAGAGGGGGCGGGCATAGAGAGTCCTCAGGGTGTAGTAGAGACATGTACGGAATTGTCCAAGAACAGGGTTAACAGTTACAAGTAGTGAGGGATTAGGAAGTGAACAAGCAAACCTCAGGGTCTGGCAAGACTTCCTGGGGCCCAGCGACCACACTGCACCTTTAGAGCATCCCAAGATCCTCCATCCCTTCTCATCGTGACCCATTGGTGCTGAATTTGTCCAAAGCGTTGAAGACAAGGTTGTGGTGGTACCTGAAGTTCAAAGCCACCTTGAATGTTAGTAATGAGTCTACATCCCAAAAAAGTAGATTTGAAATTTCAGTCTTGATGGATTTTTAAATACAACCCAAGCCTCATGAGGGACAGTTCTTTTAAAAATAAGAAGAGGGTATGGGGGGGGGGTGTCCTGAAGTCTCATGTAGTTGTGACACAGGCATAAAAGTGCTGATTTTGTGTGCTCAGGGCTCCCCTCCTTTTTCTTATGGAGACTTAGTATATTATGCAAATCACTTTACAAATTCGGTGCAGATGTCATTAATAAAACATGAAGGAGGCATTGGAGTCGTCAATTAGCATTTTCATTGTGTTTCCAGGCTCAGCTTACAGCTTACTCTAACCTGTGAAAACGGTGTCTCTTTCCCCAGAATCCACTGCTGGATGAGAGGTGTCGGGTCTGGGACAAAGGGTGCAGGTCTGATGGGGGACCATGGAAGACATAGTGGGAACACAGCTGGATAGAGTCACTGGTGCCCCCATCCCTGCTGATGGCTGAATGCAGAGTCGCTGGGTCACTGCTACTTGCCTGCTGGTGGCAATGTGGTACAGGCTAGCTCCTGAACCCTTGCTGAGCAAAGTCATGTTCGGAAGTAGCAGCAGCCTCCATCCATCACCTCCAATTGCTTACAACATTCTCAGCTGGCTGCCTTAGAAGCTGCCTCCATGGTGTGGCTTGACCTCACAGGGCGTGCTCTTGGGTTTCTGTGAGGAAGGTCATGGGTTCTTGGATACAGCATCGGGTTCTAGAAACCTGTCTGTAGACATGGAAAGCCTTGGCTGCTTTGTTCAAAGCAGCTCACGCTGCTCAATCCATGTGAACTTATTATTTGAAGAGAATTAAGTTCCACTTAATAACTCTTGTGAGACTCTAACCTGATGGAGTCTCAGGTGGGAGGGTGGGGCTCTCACTTACTCCGACAAAATACCTACAAGAAGCAATTTAAGGAAAGGAGGGCTTATGCTGGTTCACAGATGTTCATACAGTGGAAAGTCACGGCGGTGGGAGTTGGAGGCAGCTGCTGACATTGCACCCACAGCCAGGAAGCGGGAAGATGGCAGCCGGAACTCAACTCTCTTTCTCCTTTTTATTCAGCCCGGGACCCCAGCATGGGAGTGCTGCCCACAGTCAGGATGCATCTTTCCATCTTAACCTACTCAGAGATTTCCTCACAGACACACCCAGAGACTCTTCTCTTAGGTGATCTTATGAATTATCACACAGATGGATCAGCGACACGGAAACTGTATTAGTTACTTATCTATTGTGATAAGACATGGCCATGGCAACTTATAAAATACAGTGTTTAATTGGGCTTCTGGTTTAGGGAGTTAGAGTCCACCATGGTGGAGGGAAGGCATGGTGGCAGGAATGGCTGAGAGCTCACAAGAGCAGGAGGCAGAACACACAGGAATGGTGAGTCTTTTGTCTCAAAGCCCACCCCCAGTGATACACATCTTCTATCAAGACCACACCTCCAAATCCTTCTCAAACAGTTCCACCAACTGGGGACCAAACACTCAAATTCCCAGAATTTGGGGGGAACATCTCCTTCAAACACCACAGAAACCACTGAATGAAAATCACCCTGCAAGGGGCCAGGATGAGAGAGACATCCAAGTCTCCTAGCTCAGATCTACTTGGGAGAAACAGGCAATCACTCGCCATACAGAAAGCTTGCGGTTGCCCTGAACCAGGTTACCGGCAGCTTGTTCCTTGGGGCCTGAGGAGGGCAGAGAACAAAGGAGGTGGATCTGATACCCCACCAGGTTGTGAGAGCCAAACAGTCCATGACGGCCGACCACTCCGAGGTGGGAACACAGGCTTGGAGCCTCATCTGCTCCAAAGACTGATCCCAGGGAAGTTACTCACACCCGTCCTAGGTACCACCTCATCTCGTCCCATACTGAGGAGGCATTGGGTGGGCCACACTTCTCTGAGTGACTCTAGCCGTATTCACCTTTCAAATATTTAACTTTTATCTCTTTAATATTTAGTAAGGTTGAAGGAAGAAAAGATGAATTATTAAAGAGATGAATGCTTTTAAAATCCGAAGAGGGCAAAGTTATAGACTCATAGCTTTGTGTCAAAAACTCATTCCATAGGCACTGATATTTTGGGGGGCCATGTTAGTGGAAGTACAATTCTTACTAACTTTCGGAGAGCTTTGCTATTTTCCTGGGATTCCCTCTGCTGTGGATTCCAGAAATGATTCAAAAGGAACCAGCTGTGGAGGGGCTCATGTCCCTCCTAATGCAGAACCTGAACAAATATTTGGGGGCACAGGTTGCCTGGCACCCTCTGCCCAAGGGCTCTGCCCCTTCAGACTCTAATTCCATAGACAATGGGCTCACCATTGGAACTGTGCTCTCCGTGGGTAAGGAGAGGTCTGGGAGGCAGGTTGGGCCCCCCACAAGCAGAACCCATAGGTGGGTTTGTTAGGATGAATCCATTGCTGGTATCAGTGCAGCTGGCTGGTGGGGGCAGGACAGGCATCTTGAGGGGAAGGAGAAAGGAGCGCCCTGCCCCCCACCCCCCAAGCTTCTTTCTGTCGCAGATGGGATTGAAATTGTCACCTTTTACACTGGCCTGTAAGGTAGTGAGAAGGTAGGATGCTGTACCCACCCGGTAAACTGGGGAAACTCCTCACTCTAGCTTCTGAGGTTGTTGGTGGTGGTACTGGTGGTACTGGTGGTACTGGGGCTTCACGTCTGCTTGATAGGCAGGCAGGCAAAATAAACTACGCATGTCTGCTTGCACCTGCCAGATCCCTTCAGTGAGATTTGACCTTGAAGAATGAGTGAATGTATTGGTTGAATTTGCTGTTTGTCCTTGAAGAGGCTACGGGAACTACATCAGGTAGCTTCTTCCCTGGAGAGCAGCTCAGGGGGTGGGGGGTGGGGGTGAGGGTGGGGGTGGGACTCAGATGCCCTCACCCCTGAAACATCGCTGGAAATGAGCCTTCTCCTTTCCCCTCCCTCTTTTCCTCCCTTCCCTTCACCCCCTCTTCTTCCGTTGAGTTCGGGTTTTTTTTTTTTTTGTTCATTCCTTCCCTCCCTCCCTCTTCTTCGTTTGAGCTCAGTTTTTTGTTCCTTCCTTCCTTCCTTCCTTCCTTCCTTCCTTCCTTCCTTCCTTCCTTCCTTCCTTCTTCCCTCCCTCCCTCCCCCCCCACACTTCTCTGTAACAATCCCACCGAACATGAGCTCTACATTTTTAACAACCCTAAAGAGATGTGGCATATTAATGTTGCCAGTAGCCACCATTCTGACCAACAGACCCCTGAGGTGCCACTGATCACCCCACTTTTCAATCAGTCAGCTCTTGCTTCTGAGAATGCGCTGTTTCCTTAGGTTTGTAGCATTAGGAGTGACCTGCAGATCAGTAAATCAATCCGTGAATCTTCCAGTGCGAGATGCCCTCAGTTTGGGATGGGGCTTGGGAGTGCCTCCCTCTCCTGCCCCAGCAAGGTCTTGCTGAGGTGGTTCTTGCCCGTTATTATTTTGAGAATACCTGGGCAAGCCCACAATTCTCCTTCATATCTGGACCCACATGTGCCATAGTCCTGAAATTAGAGCCCAGTACTATTTTGTAAATATCTGGGCAGGTCCATGAACCTCCCTGATAAGTGATTAATACAAAATTGAACAAATTAGGTTAATGATTAAACAAAGTTTTGAGACCCAAGCCAGGGCTTCCCTCCTTATTTCTGCTCTAAAACCAAATTCCGACGGTCTGGCCACACGGGTTGTCACAGAAGCCAGTGACAGAAGCCAGAGGACTGCTAACTGCAGATAAGGCACAAGGGCTTGTGCCATCTGCTACAACCTGGTTCTAGACTGTCCACAAAGGCCCCAGAGGGCCATACGGAGAGGTGGGGGGGCCCTTTATGAGTCTGGGCCCAGCGAGAGGTTATAGGTCACCAAGGACAGTGCCCTGGAGAAGGACTGTGGGACACTGGTCCCTTACTCTCTCTGCCTTGTGGCTACCATATGTGAGGTGAGTGGCGTGTTCTAACACACATGGCTGCCCTAGTGTGCTGACTCATGTGGCTGCCGTACGTGAAGTGAGTGGCATGTTCTAACACACGTGGCTGCCCTAGTGTGCTGACTCATGACAGATCCAAGAGCAGGAGGGCCAATCGATCAGGGACTGGAGTGTCCAAAACACGGAACCAAACAAACCTCTCATCTTTTAAAGCTGATTTTCCCAGGTGTTTTATAACAATGGGCATCTGAGTAACACAGCCCTGCTAGAGCGTCTTCATTGGAAGGAGGAAACAGACCTGTGGCAAACGGGTGATTGTGTCTCTTCTAGCCCAGTGATCTTCCCTACCTCAAGGCTGGTCCAGGAATACAGCCCATGGCACTTTTTCCCCATGGTGCCGTGGGCAGGAGGGCATGTGTCCTCCATATGTAGCTGCGGAGACATCTGTGAATCAAAGTCCCTTGCTCTGGAAACCTTGACAAAGAGCTGGAAGAATCCTCTTCCTCAGATCTCATTGTGGACAGGGAAGAAAGGGATGGAGGAGATGGCTGGGTTTCTCAGCTCTATCGGCTCAGGGCTCAGGACGCTTAGTCTCTGGACACGAGCATGCTCATTAGACAAAAGTGATCATTAAAACTTCAAGTCAGTGCTATAAATGAGGGGTATTGTGAGTTCATCCGGGTAGGGTGCTGCCTGGAGTGTCCATGGTGGGTCTTGTGTTAGAGGAAAGAATTGCATTAGAATTGCATTAGAATGCACACACACACACACACACACACACACACACACACACACACACACACACACTGGGATGGTAACATCGTAGATGATGACCAGAAGCAGTACTCAGTCTCAGTTTCTCATTCTGACTTTAGCAAGTTGTCAAGTTTGGGGCTATTAAAGTCGTGACAGTTGCCAGGGAACTTCACAGTTTCGTATGCATATTTCTGTTGCTTCTACACACAAAAATGAAGTTTAGACATAAGAAACCGAGAAACAGAACCCCACCAAACAGACTTCCTGACCCACAGGACAACTGTCTGCTTTTGGCCCCGCAGCCAGAGTACAGCAGATGCGCACACAGGTATAAATATGCTTTTGTCATTCAACACAAACTGAAGAAAAAGGGCGAATTGGAAACTCGAGGTAAAACGTCTCCAAGCATTAGAGGAAGTGAGAAGGGAAACACTTGTCATTTGAGGTTGGTGGAGCTCTGGGCTATTTGTAGATGTGGGCGAGCTCTATGCTTTAGAGAGCCTTCCAATGTCATCCTGTTCCCCGTTCCACCAGCACACTGCTGGGGCCTTGCCATATAGAAAGGAGGCTCTCTCCACGGAGAGATTCCAGTCGTGGGTTGAGCACCTGGCTTTGGGAATTGCCAGATCTCAGATGAACATCTGTGGGATGGGCTGCAGAGATGACTCTGTCTGTCACGTGCTTACTACACCAAAGTCTGAGTTCAGATCCCCAGAATCCATGTAAAAATCTGGGGGTGGTGCCTTATTTACAATCCTAGCACCATGAGGGTGGAGATGGGAATTTCGCTCCCCCAGCTAAATCAGTGAGCCCCAGGTCCCAGTAAGAAATCCAATAAAAACAAAACAAAACAAGGAGGTCTCCTGAGATCGACACTTGTACATGCATCCGCCTCTATGAACACACACACACACACACACACACACACACACACACACACACATACACACACACATACACACACACAGGGTATGTGGAACTGAAATTGACCTTTGACGCTCTCTAGCTGTCTGCCATGGTGGTTGCTGCTGGCATCTTCATTTCACAGAAGAGAAGTCTCTTGGAGCAGCCCTAGGCTCCACCTTTCACCAAGCTTGACTCAGGTAACTCTTGATGTCCCAATTATTAAGTGACCTTCCAGAAACCACAAGATTTCTTCACTCGGTTTCCCCATCCGTACTCATTAGGAATGGCACCTATACTGGGTAAAACTGATGTCAAACAGCTAATCTTACTGCATGGACTATTTCGACGTAGATGTGAAAGTGTTACCAATCGATCTGTTTGTCAAGAGCTGCTGTGGGCCAGGACCAATGCTAGCCAGAGAGTGAAAGCTGAGGGCGACCAATATGCCTTTCTCATGGAGCTCATGGTGCATCATGGGCAGCTGTTCACCAAATGAGGGTCTAATTCTGTATTTAGGACCAGGGAGGCATGCTCTGAGAGAGTTTTACAGAAGCTGCCATCAGGGGCAGTTTGGTGGTTTTGGTTCATCCAAGCAGACAGCATATGAGGGTAGTATGTGGGGACAAGGTTCTGAGGTGACACCAACCTGAGGTGATGAGAGTCTGAGGCTATTATCTGAAGTCAGTGTGCTGGAGCAGAGGGAGAGAAGCCGCAGGGATGGTCTGGGGGTGCACCCGTGGCCCCCAAACACAGGGGGAACAGATATTAATGGCATTGGGAAGCTGCTTGAGGGTGCTATCAGTGTCCCTTGTCTGTCTGAGCAACAGCAGACTACACAGCAGGGCTCTGCGGAGGCAGACATGGTTCCCTCTTCACTGTGCGTTGGTAACAGGCTAGCTGAGGTCTGCAGACAGAAATGTTTACCTTGTCTTCTAAGCTGTACGTTGTGTGGAAGGCCCTTGAGCCTGAAGAGTGGAATGTAATATCACAGCGACAGATGCACACACACACACGCTTCCTATGTGCTACTATTCACTGTCGCCACTCTAGGGAATCAGCCTAGGCATCCATCAGCAGAATGGATTTAGAAAATGAGACAGACACAGAGGAGTTTGATTCAGTCACAAAGAGAATGACATGGACACAACATCATCATCTTAGCAAAATGAGCCAGACTCAGAAAGACAAGCAACACACATTTTCCCTCATGAGGATCTGAGATTTTCATACACATAAAGTCTATGCATTTAAAAATATCCATAGTGGGGCTGGAAGGATATCTCAGTAGTTAAGAGCATGCACCACTCTGCCAGAGGGGCGACTCAGGGTCACCTCTCTAACTAAGCTCCAGGGCATCTGTCATCCTCTCGCCCCCCGAGGTCACTGTACACATGTGCACACCCCCACACATACCTATAATTACAAATACCTCTTTAAAAAGTACCCATAGTGCTGAGTTTCAAAAAGATAAGGACCAATGCGTTTTGACTATGTCTTATATTTTATATACATACAATTTATGAACATATATTCATAGAAATGTACTCATGTACATATACGTATATATAAAACTGGAAGCAGGACTGGGTAGGAAAAGGGCAGGTGAGGTGTGGAGAAAGGGGTGAATCCTTGGCCAGATCCTATGAGGTGCTTACATGCAAATGTCTTCAACACCTGCTACTATCATGTGCGATGAATACACACTGCTAATAAAAAACCAGGAAGGAATAAGGACACTTTCAGAAACACAGAACACAAGGAATGTTTATTTTGCTCCATCACTCTGACATGTTGTAAATTGTGGCAAATATTTTACACACTTGAGCCCCTGGTAGGGGCCGGGGAGAGAAAGGTGGTCAGGACAGAGAAATTTAGGAAGAAAAGGAATTTAGATCTCCCCAAACCAAGAGAATACGTTGGTGCTACTCATTTTGTAAATGAATATTAAGGCGAGTGATTTAAAATGTGAAAAGAGAAAATCATCAGGCTGCATGGGTGTGCGAATCACCAAGTAGGCACCTGACCTGGTGGTCCTGAGTCTAATGCAAACAGATGGTAAAGGAGTACCTGGAAAAACCGCAGAGGGAAGGCTGGGCGGCAGGAAGGAGGGAGGCTAGAAGGCCCGTGGGGGCACATGATGGCGGGATTCAGGGCACACAAGCAAAGAGGTGAAGAAAACAGAGTTAAAAGGCAGATGTCACATGAAAACAATCAGAGGCTCTCCACATGGAAGAAACTGTCTCCTCGGGTCCCACCAGGCACCACCCCATGTAGCGACACCCCAGACATCCCAGTACAATTTAGAAATCTGATGCTGCACTTTGGGGTGGCATTGGTGGTCGTCTGGTGGTCTGCGCATTGGCCATGACGGCATGGCGGGTGCCTGGACAAGGGCATGGTTTTCACACAGGACAGGCACTGAGAAGGGAGGAGGAGGGAGGGGTGGGTGAGGAGAGCGTAGTCAGGGGGCCTTTTGATACTCAGGCAGTAATTGGGGTTGGAAATGTTTGGGATTAAAGGATGGGACCACAGGTTGATTGAAGAGCACAGTCACATTTCCTAAGGGGCTCACGGGGTTGTTCGCTCTGGGCTCTGTTAAATTCCTGGTGGCTGATGTGGGTACCTTGGAGTTACAGGGATGTAGAGGGATGGAGGTGTCCATCAGAAAGGCGACTGTCAGGATGTAATGGGGATGAGTGAGACTTGGAGAAGAGAGGCTTGTGGTGAACAGCAGCCTGAGGTGAACCTGCCTGCACAGGGTAAGCAGGACCCAGTCGTCATCACGTCTTACCTCATGGTGTTGTAGCAGGACACATGTGCACACGGCACCCAGAAGGTGGTCCTGCCATGGTAGCCAATGTGTTGTGTTTTTCTCCACGAGGAAGCTGACTTTGGGAGCAGACTATATACAACCCAGTGATTAAATGTAAGTGGATCCTTTTCACCCCACAGAGTTGTGTGGTGTACACCGCACAGCCCTGGCGGGTAGAGAGCAGCCACCATGTTCGGACACTTGGCTTGGCGTCTGTACACTGTGGACATCATGGCCGTCTTCTGGAGAGGAAATGTGACCTGATGAGGCTCTGATGGGAACTTCCAGCTCCCGGGATTCCAGGTGTAGCTTTCTCTTGGTGAAGCACCACAGGGTTTTGTTTGTTACAGTTTCTCCAGATAATGGCTTTCCCAATGTGTGTCCCTCCCTTGCTGGAGCAGTGTTCTATGCTCCAGGCTGTAGTTTCCACACGGCAAAGTCTTTGTGCCGTTGTAAGCAAGAGCATGGCCCGGCACAGACGAGTCCACAACGTCAGTGCCCACTGCTGGGGTCACACTGCAGCTCTGTTTTGACTTGTCAGCATTGGTCCTGGATGTGCGTGCCCAGGACAGTTAATCGACAGCGAGCTATGTGAGGGATTAGGGAGGGAAGAAGAATTACAATGAATGTTTTTAAAAAGAAACGACAAAAGGCATTTTGTTAAAGGTAAACTTTTAAGGAATGTAGCAGAAAGATTTGGAGGACAGCCAACAATGTGCGTGCCTGTGTGTGTGTGTGTGTGTGTGTGTGTGTGTGTGTACATGCATGTGTGTGCATAGTTTCTCAGTCTTCAGATTTTCTTAAGCAGAGAGACTTACAATTCTAACAAGATTCTTCCCTACAAGTTCTATGGATGTTATGTTAGACCTTTCCCACTTGGTTGATGGGCTTTAAAAACAACACTCAAAGAACCAGAAGGTTCGCTAACACATTTTATTAAAAGTCAGAAAAAACTAACTACGGTTGTAGACACAGTGCCTTTGTGGTTTGAATGATGGAATTCTCTTAAGTGTTGTCAAGGACTTGGTTGAATGTGTGTGCATGTGCTGAAAGTACCCCAGTATTTCTTTCCTGTCTTGGGTTTGGTGACAGACGGCAAGATGTTTGCTATCTCTGCTTTGGCCCTCCCGCCTCCCCTACCTCATCAGATGCCGAAATAGTTCATCAGCTTTATTGATAAGAGAATGGCTTCTGTCGTTGGCTGCAGTTCATAGCCTGGCATTCTGGCTCCATCGCCTCTCCATAATGCTGTGGAATGTCTTTTCCACTCAGTCTTGCCTTTCAACTCTCATGGTTTGGCTCTTCAAGGGAATGAGAGATGTTCTACTGTGTGTTGGGATGGGACACAAACATCCTCCGCTTACCCTTCCTCAGCTGGCTCTGCAGTGGACTTGCTATCCACTGTTGGGACACAGCTGGGTCTGGAGGAGAGGATGATGGATAAGGTGTGCACCCTGGTCTGTCTGTCTGTCCTGTGCACCCACTGTCCCTCTGCACCTTGGTCTGTCTGTCCAGTGCACGCCCTACCTACCTCTCTGTCATGTGCACCACTGTCCTTTCTCATGGTTGAACCATGTGCGTTCTTTGCTTATTCCTTTCCTGGACATCAAGTGCCTTGTTTTGAGACACATAGAGCTGAAGATTTGTCCATTGGTTCTCCTCCTGCCCCATACACTCCCCATGAAATTTCATCTATCACTCTATCTGAAACACCATCTGTTTGTGGATAATCCCCGAATCTCAGCCTC
Organism: Peromyscus leucopus; assembly: GCF_004664715.2. Classification (NCBI taxonomy): domain Eukaryota; kingdom Metazoa; phylum Chordata; class Mammalia; order Rodentia; family Cricetidae; genus Peromyscus; species Peromyscus leucopus. The sequence continues at coordinate 752,121 of NC_051077.1, read as the reverse complement.
TGACACAGCATCTCCCAGGACGTGCAGACTACAGGTCCACTTGCCAGCTCTGTATTCACCCAGGCTTGCCAGGCCTAGCCCACCTCGCCCTTTATTCTGCTCTCCCTGGGGCTGGTTTCCACACAGTGCCGCCTGTCTCCGTTGGCGGCATCTCAGTGCCTTGCATTTGGTACTCGAGCTTGTCTTGACGCCCCTTTCTCTCACATTTCTCATTTATTTATTTATTTATTTATTTATTTATTTATTTATTTATTTATTTTTAACATAAACACTTTCAAATGACACCCTTGACTCTCCAAACCCTACTTGTAGCTACTTGATCCAAACTTGCAGTATTCTTCTCCAATGACTTACAAAGTTGAAAATGGACCTTTTCCTGCCTGGTAATGAAGGGGTTGAGAAATCGCCTTGGAGGGGACCTGTGGTATGCATTGAGGGCCGGCACAGTGTATTCTGCAGCTTAGACAGACTCGTGGTCTCTGAGGGATACACACAGCATTGGTGACAATCAGAGAGGCTTGGAAGGATCTAGATGTTTGTCCGCTGTGAGGGCAGCAGGTGAGCAGAATGGGGGGGGGGGGAGCCAGCAGTTGCTGTCTGTGCCCGGAAGACAGGAGTGCAGCATCATGGAGCTGACAGAGGCAGCGGGAGGGAGAGGCGGGATCCAGAACACAGCGCGGCAAGGTGTCCTCACACTCACCTGAGTCTCCCGGGATTCACTCTCAGCAAACATGCTGGAGTTGGAGCTTTGGTACAGAAAAGACCGAGTCAGCAAAGATGACACAGCAGAATAGAGAGAGGGATTCTCAAGGGACCAGCAGCCAAGGCTGCTGACTCATGGGGCCCTCCTCCTGGAGGGAGCTGGGGGAGGGCGGGAGGAGGGAGGGGGAGGGCCGAGTAATAGAAGCAGAGAAGCTAGTGCAGCCCCACAGCACCGCATCTGCCTCAGTCTTTCTGGGGACACTCAGCAACACATGTGAGGGAATCCTACCATGACGGCTGCCTTCCAGGGAGCAGCATGAAAGTTTGTGAGGGAGGGGGAGATCCAACTTCACAGCGTCCCCATGCTGAAGTGTTACTTAAAACACTTTCCTTGTGCACACGCACACACATACACTCAAGCGAGCATGCGTGGACACATATATATATGCTCACATAAGCATGCAACAATATACACATTCTCTTTTTCTGTTTTGTCTTTCCAGACAGGGTTTCTCTGTGTAACAGAGCTAGCTGTCCTAGAACTCACTCAAACTCACAGAGCTCTGCCTGATTCTGCCTCCTGAGTGCTGGGATTAAAGGTGTGGGCTACCATGCCCAGCTCAACATATATCCTTATACAAGCATGCACACACACACATAGTTGCTCATACAATCATGCATGTACACACATGCACTAACAAAAATGCATGTATATATACGTGCTTTCATACAAGCATGTAAGCACACACAGATTCTCATAAAAACATGCATATACATACAAAGACACTCATACAAGGATGCATGCACACATACAGATGTTCACACAGAATGTATGTACATACTCAAATGCTCATACATGCATGCACACACACACATACCCTTATACAGCATGCATGTCAACACATAGATACTCAGATAAGCATTTATATACATACATGTGCTCACATGATCATGCATGTACAGACACATGTGCTCACACAAGCATGTATGTACACATAGATGTTCACATAAGCAGGCATGTACACATAAAACATATAAAGACATATACATTCACACACTGAAGAAACCTTTAAGGGTAGATAAAATGTGGATAAAAAGAAATCAGACCCGGGTGAAGGCAGACACTGAAGCTCCGTGCCAAGTGTAGAGACCAAATTTCTCACCTATTAAATGTGCACACACGCCCACCCACAATGCCCTGCACCAGGGGAAGCAGCCACCCACTGGAAATGGGAAGCAGAAGCCACCGTGACTTACTTCTGTTTTCAAATACTTGAGACACCACAAAGAGCAGAATAAAAATGGCCAAGGAAGCGCAGACAGTGTGAGAGGAAGGAGAGGAAGACGCACTGGCAGACTACTTCAGAACTGATTAAAATCAATGAACCAAAGACACCCATGGAAGGAAGGAGAACATTGCCATTAAAAGAGCAAGCAAAACAAATGTCGCCCAAAACTGCTGTGTGTGGTAAATGATCTCCTAGAACCAAGAGAGAAATAGCTGTGTGTTTGAAAGAACAAGAACTGAAGGAATCGTAGTCCTCATCCTCTCTAAAGGGACCTCAGGAAGCATGGAAAACACCCACGAGGTTGGCGTGATCAGCTGATCCAGCAGGAAGTGGGGTGGTCTAAGCCAGCCCTGGCTGGAGAATGACAATCAAAACGTCAGACTTAATCTACAGCCAACAATATGAGACACTACGCACCGCTCCAGCCAATCATCCTGCTGGGGGACAGTGAGCTGACAGCTCCACGTCTGTCTCGTTCCTGAGAAGACATCGTGTCTGTTGAACTTGCAATTTTCCATCCTAATTGGAGACATTGAGCAAATTAGGGAAAACTAAACATGATACAGAAAACAGAAAGATAAGACCAAAAGTTCAAAAGAAGACCATAGAATTAAAATGCAATAGTAATCTCAATGCATAAATTTACAGGATAGCAGAAGATTCCCGGATTGGGGGAAAAAAATCACATTATATGTCCTTTGTGTGAGATTTGCCTAAAGCCTATGCAGAAATGCTCAGGTAATTAATTGAAAAATGGATGTCAGGCAAAGAACAACCACAGGATGCTGGGCATAGCAATATTAATACCAGAGAAAAGAGCCAAAAGGCAAAACCACAATTACAGATGAAGAGGGCCATTATGTCTTGATTTAAGTTTAAATTTCCCAGGAGGTTATAAAAAGTCTAAATATTTATAGACGTAATAAAATAGTCAAAGAACATTTTAAAAAGTGACAGAATTATATGGAGATATAGGCAAATCAATTAATAGATGGAATCAATTCATATAACTTGGTTAGAGATTGATAAATCAGACAAGAAATATTTAGTACAGAGAAAAATATTTGAGCCAACAATTAATAAGCCAGGCTTCACAGACATTCAAGGAAAATTCAATAATTTCAGAATCATGATTTTCCTTGCTACAAAGGCAATTTACATAAATATCATGCCTGTATCACAAAATAAGTCAAAGTGAATTTTAAAGAATTAAATTACAACAGGTCACACTCTCTGATTACTGTAGCTAGAGTTTTCCTGCCTTGTCCACAGTCAGGACAAATCTTTGTCACCTGCCAGTCCCACAGCCGCTCAGACCCAACCAAGTAAACACAGAGACTTATGTTGCTTACAAACTGTATGGCCATGGCAGGCTTCTTGCTAACTGTTCTTATATCTTAAATTAACCCATTTTTATAAATCTATACCTTGCAACGTGGCTGGTGGCTTACCGGCATCTTTACATGCTGCTTGTCCTGGTGGTGGCTGCAGTGTCTCTCCCCCTCTTCTTCCTGTTTCCCCAATTCTCCTCTCTCCTTGTCCCGCCTATACTTCCTGTCTGGTCACTGGCCATCAGTGTTTTATTTATATAGAGAGATATCCACAGCAGATTACAATGCAATTAAGTTGTATATCAACAAGCAGAAGACCAAAAGTATGAATGATAAACACCCTTGAACATGAATACATTCCAGAAGTTTTAAAACTTTTGATTCAGATGTCAATCAGGAGATGGCTCGTCACTTGCTGGTCAAGCCTGAGTCCCTGAACTCCATCCTGGGAATTGAGGTGGTAGGAGAGAACCAGCTCTACTACGTTGTCCTCTGACCTCCACACTTGTGATATTGCATGCACATTTTCCCCTACCCATAACAGTAAATAAAAACTTTAAAATGTAAAGGAAAACAAATCAAACAATAACGAAAATGGCATCTATCAAAATATGTAAGAGCTTGTGCACAAGGAGCATCACATGGAGAGAGAGGGGGGAAGCCAGAGAGACCTAGGACCTAGGTCACTCCTTTGTAAGAGCTCACTTCCAAGAGAACTAACCAGCGCCTTCTGAGGGCATACCTCTAATCACCTAACTACCTCCTGCTAGACTCCGCCCTCCGAAAGATCTACCATGTAATGATATGGGCACACCAGAAACCAATGCTGCCTCCCTGGGATAAGTCTCCAGCACAGTATATGCAAATTAACACAGGATGTAAGGAAAGAAAAGAAACCTAACTAAGACGGGCAACTGGATACACAGAGCCACGGTGAGTGTGTGTTCTCATTCCATCCATTACTGCAGGATAGTCACAGAGGCAGGGGCTTGCGACATAAGGTCACATCACCTCCATAGTCCAGAGCAGAAAGAAACTAATGAACTATGCTGTCTGCTTTCTCAACTAGCCTTCTTCATCTTACACAGTCCAGGGCCGTGCCTAGGGGATGATGCCTCCCACAGTGGGCTGGGTCAATTAACAATGAAGACAATCCACCATAGACAGGCCCACCTGATTCAGACCATTCTTTAATTGGGACTCTTTTCCAAGATGGTTCCAGGTTGTGTCCAGTTGAGAGTTCAAATAATCAACACATCAACAGTGCATCAACAGGAACTGTGCCCGGTGTGAGGTGAAGCTAAGGAGAAATGGAGTGCCTTGGAGACTGCCAGTGGAGATCTGGGGAGGAAAGCACCCAGCTGGAGTACTTAGAAATACGGCTGAAGTTGTTTATGCATAAACACAAACAAAACTCCATGTTTGTCCGCGGTGAGAGACGACAGACAGCAAAGATGGAAGATTTAACTTCGAGAAACCTCAACAGAGAGGCCGGATGAGTGTTTACCAGTTACTTTTCCACTGTTGGGATAAAAACACTATGACCAAAGCAACCTATGGAAGAAAGAGTTTTATTTTGGATTATAAGAGTCCATCACAGCAGAGATGTATGGCAGCAAAGCTGCAGGCATGGTGGATGGTGTCGGGGAGGAGGCTGAGAGCTCACATCCTCATCTGCTCTTTAGTCAGGAGAGAAGGGACCTGGGGGACAGGAGTGGGGGGCTGTTATGAAACCAGCAAGTCAGAGTTAGGTCAACCCCAAGCCTTCCTGATTCCCACAGGTGCTGCTGGATACCTCAGAACATTTCCCACCTGCCAGCACACTTACCATTCCAAGTAAAAAAAAAAAAAAAAAAACTCAGACAGAGAGGGAACTGTTCAAGCCCGACGTCTTTATTTATTTTTTTTTTTTTTAACTCAGGAAGAGAAAATTATGTCATTGAGCATATAGTGACCAGCACGGAACTTCTGAAAATACCTGTAGTCCACGTTCAGAGTCTGTTTCTGAAGCCCGACCCCGTAGCCCAGGCCTGAAGTCCACCTCTGAAGTCCATGCTTCACTCAGGATGTCCTCCACATTGGTTTTAAAAACATAAACATTGGTCTGTCACTTTACAGTTTGTTCCACATGCTGCAGTCAGGAGTGGGTGTCCAGACACTCCACCCACCCACCACCCTGAGTACTCTTAGTAGTTTCCTTATCTAACATTGTGGGGTTTTCTGTTCTATTTTTCTTCGGGCTCTGACCGAAATGCAGTAGAACGGTCAGGGATTTGTGGAAATGCCAATGACTACAGCTCATCTTTCCAAATCCAGGTTGACGCTCCCCTGGTGGGAGTCTAACGTCTCTCTCTCTAGGTGATCTAGCTGTAGTTGGTATGAGGCTGGCACTGAAAAGCACTGTTTTGTGTGTCAAGCTTGCCAGAGGTTTTGCTTATCCAAAGAAGGTGTTATTTTGGCCTGGAGAGATGGCTCAGAGATTAGGAGCACTGATTGCTCTTCCAGAGGACCTGGGTTCGGTTCTCAGCATTCACAGTTGTCTGTAACTGGGAGTCAATGGGATCTGATGCCCTCTTCTGGTCTCTGGGGGGCATGAGGCTAGCATTGCAGACGTGCATGCAAGACCCATACATATACAAAAAATGTTTAAGAAGAAGGCATATTTGAGAGCATTTCACCACAAGTTGAGAAGATGCAGTCCAGTTTACTTCTTGTTGCTGTGATTAGGCCTCCCAACCAAAAGCAAGCTAGGGATAACAAGGTTTATTTGGCCAACAGTACCGAATTATAGTCCATCACTGTGGGCAAGACACAGGTGGGTTACAGTCATAGTACATCCACACTCAGGACAGCGAGAAATGAATGCTGCCTGATTGTCACCTCCTTCTGCTCAGCCAGCCATTTCCTTTTTTATATAGTTCAGGGCCATCTACCTAGACAATGGTGCCACCCATAATAGGCTGAGTCTTCCTAATGAATTAAGAATGAAGAAAGTCCACCCCAGACAGGTCCACAGGCGGCAGGATCTAGGTAATCCCCCACTTGAGTCTCTCTGCTCAGATGATTCTAAGTTGTGGGGAGCTGACACTTTAAATTAGTCATCAAAGATACCTTTTACTGAGTATCTACCGACTGGTAAGCAAGTGTGTCTCCTCCCTATGGCAGAGAGTCCTCCACTTTACAGGTTCTGCTTCTGACGTCATCCAGGACCAGCCTGAGGCCACTTCTCTCTGTCCTCAGACACTCCTACCAGGACTGTCCTGTGAGAGAGATCATGAAGACTATAATGAACATCCCAAGATGGAGTCCATTTTCTTAGAGGAACAAAGACAGAAGTGAAACCACTCAGCTATAAGCTATTTGGTAATTTAGATGTCCCCCCCCCCCATTTCCTCACATCTTTGATGCTCTAGGCCAAACCATCATTTGAAAAAAAGGAAAAGGTAAAAGAATTGGCATGCCTGTTCAAGAATCCATATTTAAATTGTTCATAATTTGATTATTTTTACTGGTTCTATTAATCAGAAGAGTAATTAAATGCAAATGTAAGCATTTAAGGCCTCAAAATTTATGCAGAAAAATCTGAGTAGAATTCTAAGAATATGTATGTATATGTGATATATAAATTATAATTGAAAGGCCTTTCCAAGAACATTTGCTTAATAAATAGAAATGAGAGTGGGAATTTTTGCAATGCTAATTACCATGCTACTTTTCTCTCTCCAAGTCTGGCAAGATGCTATGAGACATGTTACAGGTACCCAATTGGAAGAGACACAATCTCTAATGTCTATTTCATGCGAAGAACCAAAGATCAAAGAAAATCCACAGGATTGGGGGCAGAAAGGGCTTCCAAGAACCCTGTGATTATTAACGGATGTCTGTGCGGCAATGAGGCGGAAACACTCCACTCAAAGGCACCAGAGAGTGTCGAAGTCCAAGTCCAGAACATGATTTGGAGTTAGTCCATGCATCAGTTTAAAAATAGAAGACGGAGAGGGCCGGTTTCAGCCAAGACTGCCTCAGCTACCCTTTTACTGAGGAAGAGAGTGTGGCGAGACACACACAGGTTTGCTGAGGTGTCCCTGAAGCACTCATGCTAGCAAGTGAGCAAAGGTCTCATGCCGTGTTCTGGCACCAACTGTCCTCAGGTGGGTTCTGGAGATGTAGAGAGATCAGGCTGGAACTCAGGGGTAGCCACTGGCACCTCGCCTCCTGGTGAGTACTTTGTTCCCTGCGGGCTCTGCCAGTGCCTGTTCTCAGTCGTTTGTGTTGCTAGGTAAAGGCTGATTTCCACAGTCAGTAACTCGTAAACTAGGAACACACATCACCAGGGGTTCAAAGCCAGTAACAAAACCTGAGCTCCCTGGAAGATACTGGATGGTGCTAAGACAGTCGTGAAAAGCCCCTGCCTGACCAGAATCTCTGCCCTAGCCTTTAGCTTCCTTCTTCTCGATATTATGGCTCACACTGACAAACATGCGATTGTACCAGTGGATTCTACCTGATTGGAACAGTTGCCGTGAAGAAAAATTATCAAAGCATGGTGGCATTGACCTTTAGCCACAGTGCTGTTTGCCTCTCAGCTCCCGGGTAGGTCTGCAGTGGGAAAGGACATCAACTTTGCATATTGGGAAATGTTGTGGGTAGCAACCGAGTTCTTTATTGGAGTCTGCAGTGGAAGCCAGGTGACAGTCAAGAACGTGGTCCTAGAGTCGTGCATTGGCCTGGAAACCTAGTGTGTCGACTGTGGGGGTGTATCCAGGGAGCTCATAAGAACAACCAAATCATCACATCCTTCTGAAAGCATCACTCAGTCTCAGGGGTAGTAAACTACGCCAGTTCCATTTAAAATGGAAAAGACCGGAGAGAGTATCCTAGCACGTGACCTAATTGCCATAACTATATGGGAATCCCAGAATGATCTAGTAGAATTTTGGGAGCATTTGGTTTACCCATGACCTGCCAGGTAGCTCACCCTACTGGAGCAGATCACAGTGCACAAACTTGGTTCTTCGGTGCTCTTGTTTCCTGCAAAAGAGAAGCTTAGGTGTGGGAATGGGAAGCAATCTGGACTCTCACCCTGACCTCGGCTCCTTCATGCACCATACATTCAACAGGACCCCAGGGCACTGCTTTGGATGACTGTTGTATGATGTGTGACTGGCTTCCCCATGATAGTTTTAGTCACTTGTCACGACATCCTCATCCCTTCGTGTACATGGGATGCTATGGATCCCCATAAGGACAGTGGAATCCAAGGCAGCCATATCTTTCTTAAACATAACATTCCTCTTTTGAATACTCTGTCTTCATGAACATGGAGCCCTAATCTAGTGTGACCCCAAATGCAGGCTGTGGATTAAGCAAAATATACCATAAAAGAGTTACTGATAAGTGTCCTCCTTGGACTTGGCGCCTCAGTTGCTTTTCCAGTCACAGGTTTCTGGCATCCTTGCTGGAGGTGAGTTCTGTTGATCTCCCAGCTTCAGATCCATCCCACACTCACTGCTTTAGTTTCTCCTCAGTGTGGAGTCCCATCTGGAGGATTCTCCCTTTCCTGTCAAATCCACTGTGGTGCTCCGGACTTGCCTCTGTGTGCCTGGATCTAACCTTGAGTTCTAATAGAAGGTCTGAGTCTCTGTTAATCGACTATCCTGGGAGCATCAGGGCAGCACATGGTTGGAATTTTCTTTGGGCTGCCATCTCACAAATAATGACATGGAGACTTCTTATTAATTATGAAAGCTTGGCCTTAGCTTAGGCTTGTTCCCAACTAGCTCTTATAACTTAACCCATATGTTTTAATCTACATTCTGTTGTGTGGCTCTTTATCTCATCTGTCTGTACTGTCCATGCTGCTTCTTCCGCATCTGGCTGGCCACTCCGCCTCTCTTCTTCCCAGAGACTTCTTTGTGCCTAGAAGTCCCACTTACATTTCCAGCCTAGCTATTGGCCATTCAGCTTTTTATTGCACCAATCATAGCAGTACATCTTCACATCTTCACACAGTGCACAAATATCCCTCAACATCAGGACCACTCCTTGCTCTGTCCTCAGCACTTTCTAGCTGTTGCCTAGTGGGCAGGCTATCAGATACCAGTGACATGAAATTCTCTGGAATCCCTGTCAGGCCTTGCTGTGGGTTGGATGTGTCAATGTCTCCCACAGGGCTCATGTGTTTGAGTACTTGGTCTCTGGCTAGCGACACTGTTTTAGAAGATTATAGAACCTTCAGGAGAGGGGGCCTTACTGGAAGAGGTGGGCCACTAGGGGTGGGCCTGGAGGTTATATAATTTGGGCCATATTTCCCCACCACCATCTACTTCCCGATTGTCTATACAATGTGATCAGCCTCCACATGTACCCGCTGCCTCGTCTTTCCTTTTGTGATGAGGACGGCCCTCAGAACATGAGCCAACACAAGTCCTTCCTTTCTTAGGTTGATTTCGTCAGATATTTGGTCACTGTGATGGGACTGAGTACAGATCCCCTCTGTGTGGGGTGGAGGGGGCTCTACCAACATCAGGCAGCTCCTAATGAAATTACTTAATTTCTCACCGCTCCAATCATTGCCATTTGCCCAGGAATTGGCATTAATAGCGATTTTGACTATATCTGTACCAGCCCAGGACTTCTTGACTGTTGTTTAGCTAAATGGTAATGGTCTGTGATGGTCATTCTCAAGCCTGGTATGGTCTCCATCCTCTAAAGTACATGGTTTGAGTACCACACACTGTTGATCCTCAGGGATTCTGTATGGGCAAATTCTTCTCCTTATCTCAATTTTCTGGTAACTTCAAAGCCAAGATCCTTGGTGGGTCTGCAGTTAATTGTGGACTCTATAATGAGTGGCCCAAAACTTGAGATGTCCAAAGTACTGGTGCCCTGCAGTTAAGAGGGAGAGGACCTTCTCATGATCGCCCAGGCCATGTTTCTACATCTTCGTGTCTTTTGTTGTTGACTTCAGTTTAAAGGCTCCGTGGGCAGCACCGCTCTCTGATGCTCTGCAGGAATACGCATGTGTGAGATAAACTTCATTTGGACTGAGTTTGGTCTTAGGCTTGGGGCTACCGAGTCGGTGATGCCTAGACCTGACAACATGAAGCAGAAGCCCACCTGAGACAAGGTCACATGTTGACCAGTTGATAAATCATGACACACAGAGACTCTCGGACCCTGAGCCCCAAGGTCTCCCCAGCATCAACATCTTGGCATTCACAGATTCAGCAAGGATCCTGTCTTCAGAACACAATGGCTGGAGACATCAAGCATCCACAGCATTTCAGGGACGCCCCACATCTGACGCTGATATATCTCCTTTGATGGATGTGTTGTGTTCCTGGGTGAAAATGACTTTGAATGAGACCAGACCCGTTCCTCCCAGTGAAGGTCAAAAGTAGAGACTCAAGCTCTTGCACCCAGACACCACACACCCAACTGAGAGGATCTAGGGGTGCTCTGTCTTGGACCACAGGAGCACAAAACACAAACTCTCTTCTTTAAGTTTCTTTGGTCCATTTTTCCTCCAGTGTAGAAAGTAGCCAAGACAGTCTCAGGGGAGAATGCCGCTGTGACACTTCTGTCTCTGCCCAGAGCTTTGCAGACACCAGGTGTCCCCGGCAAACGTGGTGCTGGTGACTCCCCAAAGCTACATTAGTCCTGTCCTGTTTTAGAGCATATCCTGGGAGGGGGAAAAAGTCTCCCTTGCCAATCAGCTGGCTATTAAACTCCCATCTGCCGGTTCATTTCTGTAGGCTACAGACTATCTGAATGTAAAATAAGCCATTTCATAACTCAGCCCCTTACACCTTAAAAGAGGTGTCAAGTATTTTAATTGGTCTGGGAACTTACCTGCGGGAACTTCAGTTCATTCACTGCCGTGGTTTACTTAGCATGAGGAGCTGTGTAAAACAGATGGTTCCTTTTCCCCCATTGCCCTGTGATTCATTCAAGCCTGTGTTCTGGTATTATTCAGAATTTCACTTTCTCTCTTATGACCACATCATCACCTCATGAAGAAATCCCAGGGAAAATGAGTTCCAACACACACCAACTCGTGGATTTAACTGTACTCTTACATATTAATTTCTACCACTTACCGGATCACATAGTGTAAGATAAATGAGAATCAGGGACAGCAGTAACATCTGTGTGTCCGTGGTCATTCTACACGTATTAGACAGTTGCTGCATTCACATGAAGGAATTAGTGCCACACAAATGTTGACAGGACTGTGGGGTGTGTCCTGTGCATGTCCTCTGCCTCTACCTTGCATGTGTAAAGAAAGACAAGTGGGGGCCGAGGTAGAGCGACCTATGGGCTGCTCTGTCTCATCCATCACACAGAGGCCCCACCTGAGTTCTCGGGATGAACTTCACCGAGCTCAGGAGTCAGGGCTTCTGTTTACGATGTGAGCAGGCACCACTAACACAACATGAACGCCCCACTGGCAGTTCATCAGTCTTATTCTAGCTTTTACTATTTGTGGCTAACATTGAGTTGCCGTTTCTTCACAGACACAGTTCTTTGGTCGTCGGCTTCATGAGCTATCAGACGTCGATCTGCTTCTGATGGGGAGACAGTGATGAGAGATGGATTGTTTTTTGAACGCCTTTCCCTTCTATTAACATCTAAAATCATCTCTCCTGAAAATCATAAACAGGGCAGCCAGCACCATTCTCCATCTGCAACGACGATGAGACAGCCTTTTGTCACCTGGCCTGGTCCAGAAATATTTCTAGAAAACACAGCTTCTGTGAAATCCAGGTTGTCAGCATGAGGGAAAAGCTGGCAGGACACAGGGTCCCGTTGCTAAGAGCTTCCTGGCAGGCGGCACGTGTGCATGGTGGCTGTGGGTGACACCATGGGAGAGGAGAGAGTTCCCAATAGCTGGAAATGTAGTTTCACCGTGACAAGGAAAAGGGAGGAGATCCAGGGCAGGGGCTTCAGCCAGACTCTGTCTATGCTGGGTCAGCCCTGGACCATGAGTAGTCACCTGGATCGGGAACGATGAGTTCCCATCAAGTAGCATCTCTACCCAGTCCCATGTCATACTGAGAGCAAGTGTGAGAATCTGGGGTTTCCTAAGGGAGGGAGTCAGAGTGCCACACAATGGTCTGCACAGCCTGGGTTTGCTGCAGCTTTTAGGGGTTTTGAGTACAAAAAAAAAAAGGTAAATATGCCCGTTGTCCACAACTCTTACGTCTACCCCTTCAGAAAGATCAGGGATATCCCGGGAGCTTGTGACATTTGTTGTCAATACCATCCACCTGAGGAACTGAAGTGACCTTAAAATCAGGGGATCCCATCTCTTTCTACAGATGAGGAGAAAAAGCCCAGAGGTTAAACAGATAGGTCAAGGATGCACAGATAACTTCTGATCTGTCGGGACTGTAAGCCACCTTATTCCCCGGGTAGATTTCTGTAGATGGACAAAGTTCAAACATGGGACATGGAGCACCTGAGTCACTGGTGACACACCAGCAAGGCTCAATGAAAACAGGATCCAGAGGTAGGGCCACCAGAGAGCCAGAAGTGAGAAGGGTGTTTTCTCCTCTGTTGCTGCACGCCCTTTCCCCTCCATTGTGTGTTGCAAATAATTCCCTTGTTTTTAATGAAATACATTATATTTTTTTCTAGGCCGGCTGCTCTCAAACTTCTAACACATTCTCATGGTATTTTCAGCAACTCAACCTGACAGCGAGACCCCTGACATTGACAAGGTCTCTCTCTATCTTGATGTATAAATCACGTCTTCTTGCACATTTTTGCTTTGCTGCAGCTGTGGAACACTCACACCCTCACATAGTCCCCAGGACCCACAGCAGTCAGGAAACATGGCAGGAAGAATCAGAGATCCGTGACACTGCTGAGGCAGGGCATTCAGAGCATCACAGTTTTCTAAAATGGAGAGATCATGAAGAGAAACAACAGAGGCCTGACAGCCCAGTGCTGCTGGACAAGGATGAACGAATGGTCCAGCATCCTCCCGGTTTCCATGGGGACTTCCCCACCATGCAGAGAACAGCAGGAACCTGCATCATGTCTGCAATCCTCACAATCAACACTTGTAGTTGTGTTGTTGGCAGATAGAAAAATTCCCCAGTGCAGGATGTTTGAAGACTGTAGCAGAGTGTAATAATGGGCCTTTGGACATGTGAGCCCCATCTCTAGGGGTATTCCAATCTCAGAGAGTTGGGCCCTGACTCTGACACATCAGCCATGAAATCTGCTGAAGAGCAAGTTGTCTATCAGCTTCATTTTCTGCAAAAGGCAGAGAATCAAACTTGCCTACCTCTGGTGTTGCTGTAAGAATGAGATGTGTCCCTGTGTAGGAAGTAATCAGCATGCTAAAGATTTCTACTGTTTCTTCTTCTGCAAAATTAGGACAATAATGATAAGTGCTTCAGGAGCTGTTGCGAGTACTCGGTGGCCTACACTGGTCAAGTCCTAGGGGTTGACCAGATGGCTGGCTTAGATGGTGTAATGGTGAGCTTCCTTCTAAGGAGGTGTGATGGGATCTGCACCAGCAGCATGGATCATCCACATTGTTAAGTGGATACTGTTGTACAGCCCTCTCTGAAAGTGTACTCTCATGAAAATTTTATCAGCAAGGTGAGTCTAACTTGGAAATATATACTCACCAAAGTTAAGCTCCGGGTCCCTGTGTTTATTGCAAAGTCCCTGGAATCTGTTCCCATGCTACCCACTTTAACCACAGGATACAGGTTGCACCTCACCCTTCGGTAGGAGAGTCCTTTACAATTGGAGTGTTTCCTTTCTCCTGCACAGTTTAGTTTCCAAGGCAAAGGGCTAGACAGTTGGTGGACACTATCTCCAATCCACACATGAAGTGTATTATGTAGCTACTTAGGCAATATATCTGGGCTGGAACCAGTTCCCCCCAAATCACCGTGCTAGGGTGTTGTACTCAGGACACAGTTGCAAGTTGAGGACCTAGTAGTGACTAATAATTTAAGTTTTTATAGCCGATGCTTTCAGACTCACTGGAGCTGAAAGAGTTTCACATTTAGTAAACATTTAACATTGTCTTCTGTATTTTGTAAACCAGCATCGTAAACCAGAGTGGCTCCATTTTAAAATACTGTTGGTCTAGAATTGAAAATCATTTCCATGTTATGTAGCAGAGTGGGGAAGAGAAAAGAGCAGAGGCAGCCAGAGAAGGAGGTGTGGGTGAAAGAGCAGGATGTCGGCATCCAGAAGTCCTTTCAGAGCTATGTGCTACTCAATGCCACCATTGACCCGCCACAAGGGAACTATAGCTTAAAAAGGGCAACCCAAAATGTTACCACCTAAAACTATCTATATACACCAAAACAAGACAAAACAATTTTTAATTTAAAAAATAAAAACTCTGTGTGTGTGTGTGTGTGTGTGTGTGTGTGTGTGTGTGTGTGTGTGTGTGTATACATGGTATTTACAGAGACTAGAGGAAGGCTCTGAATGCCCACATGCTAGAGTTATAGGTGGCTGTGAGCCATCCAGTCGTGGTACTGAGGATAGGACTCAGGGCCTCTGCAAGAGCAGCGAGCACTCTTCCTAACTGCTGAACCATCTCTCTGGGCCCCCAAACAATGATTTTAAACCATAGGATAAAAAGCAACCCTCAAATATTGTAATACAGAAATAAAAAGAAGGATTCCCAAGCACTGCCCATCAGAATCTGCCACACACGGCCAAGACAACATTGAATGGGAAACTGGAGCCTTAAGCAGCGTAAATAGAGGGACTGAGGCCAAGGAAGCGATGACTGAACTACACACATTAGAAAAGAGCAAAAACCCAGTTAGCACCGCAGATGGAAAGTACCAGTAAATATAAGGAAGAAACTCAGTTATCGGAAAAGTCGATGTTAAAAAAGGATCTTGGAAAAATGTAAAGCCAGACCCACTGAATGCAAATGTAATTGCAGGCGTCACATGGAATATGGTTAGGCTCGCACAGTTTTGAAACGGTTAATGAAAGAGGAAAAAGTAAAAGCTTTATTAAGCCCAAGATTATTTGATTAAATATGTGCACCAAATACTGAGATCTAGACACATAGATGAGCCCAATACTAACGAAATTACCTGTCAGCAAGGCCCCCGATGCAGATGAATCATCAAAGAGGAAAGAGCTAACACTGCAAAGGCCTTTCTGAGTGTGTCAGCTCAGGGGGCGCTGGGGAACCTTTTAACTCGGGTTCTGGAAAGCGCAGAAAGCCGATCCCGATCCCCAAATTTAAAGATAATTCTACTATGAATTGTAAATAGGAAGAGATTTAGAATGTACGGATTAAACTCATGTGAATATCGATGTAATAATCCTACACTCACTTGCTTATGGGACGTAAATGCTTATAAAAAATGACAACCACAAAGAAACTCTGTAGTTGTTTAGATCAGAAAGAAGGCTACATGGGGGATTTCTCAGACAGCTTCTATCTGAATGTTGTCTCTATTGATCCTGGAGTTTACATCTGAGTCTGTTTAAGGACAGGTTTATGAACTAGGAATATATAGAGACTGCCTAGACATAAACAACTCTACATCTCAACACCCAACCCAACATAGCATTGTGTTTAGAAGCAGCAGTCTTAGTAAGGGCAGCCACAGGCAAGGAGGGTTATAGTCAGGGCCACACAACTTTTGCACTATTATATAAGAGAAAAGAAACAAGGGGCATAAGATCTGGGGGGAAAAATGTAAAATTTAAATAAATTAAGAAATACATGTGTGTATGTGGATTTCAGACATTGTAGCGATAACATAAGTATTTGGGGAAAGCCAGCTTGATTAGTTATGGTGTGCCTTTTGCTTATAGCTATTATCTGCAGGAAAGAAACTGATGGAGTGCAGTTTCCTTCCCTATTACCAACACCAAAATAAGTTTCATATGGATGAAAACACTAACTGTTAACAACAGCAATAGAGTGAACCCCTAAACACACACATAGACACACATGAAAACACACACTTGAGCATGCAACACACACACACACACACACACACACACACACACACACACGGGGGGGGGGGAGGAGAAACATTTATTAAGAAATGGGATTCCTAAAAATAAGAGAAACTCAGAAGACTGATGTATGTATTACATTATAATTTTGAAATTTATGATGAAAACATGCACACAATCAAAAATCTCCCTGTGACTTCAGCTCAGTGATGGTGCTTGCTTTGGTATCCTGGATCATAAAACTAGAAAGCAATAAAAACAGCAACTACAAAACCCACGAGGAAATGATCCATTCAGGAAAATTACCAATAACACAAACTTTATTTTTTTATTGTGCATGTTCACAGTAGCAGATTAGACAACCTCTGAGATTCTTTCTGGATCTGAATTTCTATAACTGTATATGCCTCATCCTTCACAGCTTTACCACCTGGGTGGTTACATCAAAATACTCACACTGAACTCCTCACCCAGAAAGCACCAGAATGAGGCTGAGATGGATGGGTGTGGCAACCTGGAGAAATGGCCACTGGGGTTTCTGGCGGGTGGTGGTGAAGTGCCTGTAGGTTTGGACCTCACCAAAAAACTCCATAAAAATAGCAATTAGATACCCACCCAAGTCATGCCAACACCATTTACAATTACATAAAATAATAAGTTCCGCCTATGAACTCACATATGAGTTGCTGGAGCAGGTCACACACATCCTAAAGAAATGAAGAGCCATCCGACAATGAAAGAGTCAAATCCTGATAAACATGGCCAAACACGTCACCAACAAGAATGGTAGAACGGTAAAATCAGAGACAGAATTGAGCACTGGACTCATAACAGACAAAACTTTCTTCCAGTTAGAATGAGATTTGATCTTGTGAACTGAAATAGCATGTCATGAATATAAAAAAAAATCAGCTTAGATGAAATCAAGATATATTATCATTAAAATACTAAATATAGAAGAAAATAGGATTATTTAAGCACATGGCAGGGTGTGGCTTAATACATGCAGAGGAGAATTAGGATGTCATCAGGTTCTATTTTTAAAAGAGCCCCTGAACTGTGCCTCTGGCTTGAGTGGCTTTCTGGGGACACACTTTATTTCATGGACAACGTAAGACCCATGATGTAAATGCACAAACACAGTTACTAGAAAAACACTGTGCATTTGTCCCTACCCTAACTTGCTCGAACTCCACCTTCCCTGGGCCCTTGATTGGCTAGCCTGAGGCAGGACAGGATGTTACTTGGCTAAAAGTTCAGCTGGAGCATCTCCCAATGACATTAGCAGACGAGGAAACCTTTGCAACAGACTCTGGGATGGAAAACAGAGATTTCCAACCCCATGTGGGACAGAGCAAGCGTCTGCAGGATTCTGAGGCAGGAGCTGTGGGATATCCCTGCACTGTTCCAGCATAAGACAAAGGGGTGTCTTTCGGTGCGAGCACTGAAGGCGAGCAACCACTGGCTGAAGTCTTTGGTGTGCAGGAAGAGACTTTGGCTCTGCCTCCCTCGGTCCCTTTGTTGGACGCTGTTTCATATTGCCATCCCGAGTGAGACAGGTTTCTGAGGGAAGGCACCGAGTGCCGAGCATCTAATCCCCGTAAAATTGGGCGGCTTTGCATAACCAGGAAAGACCTGTCTATTTCTTATAACTGACCCCCTTCGATGCTTGTGGCCTGGCTGCTATTTGGGAACGAAGATTTTGTCTCCAGGTGAGAAAAAAGCTAAAGATAAGCAGCGGACAGAGAAGGGCTTGTCCCCCGTCCGCACAGTGAGGGTTTCCCAGTTCTTCCCACTTAATCCCTGGGTGGTGTCGGTAAGTGGGAAAGTTAAGGGAGCTTTCTCTCTGCCCAGCTTCTCTTTGGGATGAAGTCTCCCATCATATTGAAGTGCTCTTTGTGCTGTGGAATCTGAGAAATATTTACACAATGAAAAATCCCAGGCCGCACATCTCCCATCCAGGGGAGGGAAATGCCGCCCCCGTGGCCCCAGGCTCTGAGAAATAACGTCATGTTTGCCAGGGATGGAAAGGTCGCTCCTACTTGGGTGTTGCTCACCATGGACAGAGAATAATAGGCAGGCTGGGAGTGAGCAGGCGTGGAACGACATGCTGTCTGTCTGTCTGTCCTCTCCCATTCACAGACTCTCTCTCTCTTCACTCTTCTTTCTGTGGATCATGACCCCCCAGAGGGAAGGAGCCAAGCGGTGACACCCGCGGAATTCTAAACAGAAAACAGACAAACAATCAGCTCGGTTCACAGCCAGGTCAGCTGTGAGTGAGGAGTCGGCAGGAGGAATCCGAGGCCACAGAGATGCTGGGAGTACAGTGTGCAGACTGTACTCTGTGCGTGTGTGTGTGTGTGTGTGTGTGTGTGTGTGTGTGTGTGTCAGTGAGTGTGAGTATGTGTGTGAATCAGTGAGTGTGTGTGAGTGTATGTGCGAGTGTGTGAGTGTATGTGCGAGTGTGTGTGAGTGTGTGAGTCAGTGTGTGTGTGTGAGTGTGTGAGTCAGGGAGTGTGTGAGTCAGTGTGTGTGTGTGAGTGTGTGAGTCAGGGAGTGTGTGAGTCAGTGTGTGTGTAAGGGTGTGAGTGTGTGTGTGTGAGTGTGAGTCAGTGAGTGTGAGTATGTGTGTGAAACAGTGAGTGTGTGTGAGTGTATGTGCGAGTGTGTGAGTGTATGTTTGTGTGTGTGAGTATGTGAGTCAGTGAGTGTGTGAGTCAGTGAGTGTGTGAGTCAGTGTGTGTGTGTGAGTGTGTGAGTCAGTGAGTGTGTGTGAGTCAGGGAGTGTGTGAGTGAGTGTGTGTGTAAGGGTGTGAGTGTGTGTGCGAGCACACATGTATGTGTGTCCATTGCTTCGTTCTGTGGTGTTCATTCTTCATCTCGGATCATAGCCCACAATGTAGGTATTTCCGTGTAGACCCCGTCACTGTTCTCACACGTGTGCCCTCCTTCAGCAGCACTGTGTGTCTTTAGCTGTGCGTGTCAAGACGCTCATGGAACCGTGAGTCCTTCCGGAGAACTGGGGACTTTAACACCAACGCCCACTTACAAGGCTGGAGCGTCACCGCGCAGCCAGTGCGTGTGAGATGGGGAAACATGATCTACACCCAAGCAGGGTCATCACAAATAAACGTGCAGAAATAAGACCATGATGCCTCGGCTTCTGAGGTGGTTTCTCAGCAAGCGGGGCCTCCTCCACGGCTTGACTGATCTGGTCTTTGACCAGGAAAGCTTCTCCTGAAGGAGAAGCCCTGATTGGAGCCTAGAGCAGTCAGAGTGAGGGTGTTAGCTCCACTTTGCCTCCTCGGGAAATATCCCTGTGCCGTTCACAGGGGAGGTGACTGTCGTCAGTCCCGGAGGCAGAGAACACAGGGCTGTACTTTGTGCTTTTGCCCAGAGTGACTTGGAGATGGCATGTGGTCTAGAAGGTGCCTGCTGTCCTGGGGGAGGTTTGGCATGGTGGCTTTGACGAGCACAGGCTGAGCCTAGCGTTCCAACATGGGGGTTTGTAGAGCTCCTCAGACACAGCCACTTGTCCCTGTCTCCACACCAGCTGGCATCCTACACACCGCCTGGGTTGTCACATTTGTAGTCATGAGAGAAATTTACAGTCCTGCCTGATTTGATCAACAACTAAGTTTGGACCAAGAAGGTCCAGGACATTAATGGCACGTTTTGGCTGCATTTATGAGTTTCCAGAGAGGTTCAGTTGAAAGGAAAAGGTGTGGTTTGCATATTGTGGCACCTCCCCTAGGAATGGGGTCCCAGATCCAATGAAAAAGGAACCAGGAGAAAAGACCTCTGTACTCTAGCTGCTCTGTACCCCAGCCCCCGGCACCCCAGTCCCCGTGAACCTCAGCCCCCTTGCACCCCAGCCTCCCAAACCCCAGCCCTGTACTCCAGCCTCCCTGAAACCTAGCACCCTGCACCCCAGGCCTCCTGCACCCCAGCCCTGTACCCCAGCTCCCCTGCACCCCAGCCCCTCTGCACCCCAGCTTCCTGCACCCCAGCCCCTGCACCCCCCACTAGCCTGTCTGTACTTTAATCCTGACTACACCACCTAGCTTCTCCTTTAATCTACATGAGGGTTTTCTTTAGCAGACCTTGGTTGTGTTGATTCTCTCTAATTCTGACCAAGATGGCCTTACAGGGCCTTGATCCCTCCTTCTTCAAATATCGGCCACCAGCCCACTGGAGCATGTGGCTCTGGCAGGCCTTGCCCTTCTCCCCTATTCCCCCTGCCTTGCTAAAAACCCTTAGATTACATCCCTAAAACTAGCCGGCAAGGTCCATTCCCTTATTTGGTCACTTCCTCCCCCTGAGGCTGACTACCAAGGTCCAGCTATCAAAGTATTGAAGTCCAGCAATCAAAAGCCCCCTTTGGCTCACCTAATTAACATGCCCAATTAAAGTTAAACATCATCGTAACATGGGGTTTCCCCTTTACCTTTATAAACGACCACTTTCCTATGGACCACGCCTGTCTCCTCTCTATCCAGAGGCTGTCCTTTGTCCCTGCAGGAGAAATACGCCTTTCTCCTCTCCCTTGTTCCTGCCCCTTCTCACCTCTACCTCCTGTCTTTGTCCCTTGCCTTCTGTCCTTCTTGGACGAATAAATCTCTTTCGTGCCGAGAACTTGGTCTTGGAGTGTCTTGCGCCCACTCTGAGTTTCCCTGCACCAAGAGGGTTGAAAATATAGAGCAGGGGTTTTCTGGAGCTGGCCAACAGCCGAGGAGGGTCAGTGATCCTCAGGGGCAGAAAGAAATAGCAAGGGCCTGGCATTCTCCAGTACCTCCTGTCAGGAGACTCTCCAGGCTGCCCTGCAGGGAGGGAATCCCCGGGGAGATGAAACAGGAACCCACAGAGGCCAAGGTCACTGAGCCCCCAGGAGGGCTCCAGGGGGGAGGGCTGCGGGTCCCTGGAGAGAACGCTGAAGGTTGCAGAGGCCCTTGGGACCTTCAGCCCGAGGGCACTGTGTCCCAACCAGAACACGACCCCACACTTGGGAAAAGAACCCTTTGAACAATCAGGAGGAAGAGTCCCCTGAGCTCCCACAGCCTGGGAAGGTCACATGTTCTCATTATCTGGAGAGAAGACTGCTTGGGCATCAAGGGGATTTGCAGAAGGGTATTGCCTCAGGAGTGGGCAGGCTCAGCCCTGAACTAAAGGTCACTTTGGCCCCACTTTACAGAGCCAGGGTGCAAAATGTGAAAAGACCCAAGTGTTCCCAAGTGGTTTAACTGTGTCCTACATCAAAGAGCAAGGATGTTTACAGGGACATAGAAATAACCAATACCCAGCAAGGTCAAAGATGTAATACTAGCACACCAATCAGTCTGGCATGAAGAAAAAAAAAGGCAGATCAACAGACTTGAAACACAAATGCACCTAAAATAGCATTCGGAGTTGGTAGGACAGGACGGTGTGGGAACCACGTGGCTATGGCCTTGCGACCGAGAAGCTGCTGGAAGACAAAGCTTGTTTGAGGCAGATGCACAAAATGAAGCCAGAGGCTAGGAGCGCACCCAAGGGAAGCGGTGATGTCTAAGAATGTAACGTGGACAGCCAGAGCAGAGCATCCCGACGTACACACCAAGGCTGGTGGGTGAGGACTTGGCCAAAGAAAGCAGCTGGGATGAAGAAGGGCAAGGGGGTTCCGTATCCCAACAGCTTGCCTTGCAAACCCGAGGACCTCAGCTCAGCCCACAGGATAAAGGAGAAGAGAAAGTCAGATGTGGCATTTGCTTGAGACCCGAGTGCTGGAGGCTGCAGGCTGGAGGCTTGCCCGATGGCCAGTCTAGCAGAATCCATGAACTCTGGGACGGTGAGAGACCATGGGTGGGCAGCATCTGAGGAGTGACCGCCGTGGTTGTCCTCTGCTTTCTAGCTCTCTCCACCTGCGCGTGTGCACTGGGACTCACAAGTGCACCTGCACACACTCGAACACATATAGGCACGCGCGTGTGACACCTCACCTATGCATCCCTAGAGCCCTTAGAGACAGCAGAGAGGAAGAACAAGAGAGGCATTCGAGAAAAATGGTGTCCCCAAACTGCCCCCACATGGAAAACAGGCATTAACATTTCCCAGGAGGACCACCCTAAACATTTGCTTGTGTGCATAGGCACACACATGTACATGGCAGGAAGCAACCACCACCCGGGTGCTTGATGACGGACTGCACAAAGCGACTCACAGCCAGACCTTCAGAGGTTTGACTTGTAGCAGGTATTTCCGTTTTGATCCCCAGAGGCAACTTCTTGTCCCTGAGTATTCACGGGCACCGTGAAGGACTTCAAACAGGCTGCCTCGACTTGGTCTCGAGGAACAACTCGGGGCTCTGCCACATCACCTACTGCCCTGTGCACCCCTCGGGCAGGACACAAATGGTCATCTGACCTGTCCCCAGGCATCTCAAGCCTTGGGGAGTGGTGGCTGCCCAGACCACCCACCGCTCTGCTGGTTTCCGTCCTGGGCCACCTCGATCCAGGCTCAGTGTGGATGGCCTCTGCCGTCAGAATCATTGTGACCTGTGCCTTTACTTCTGGGCTGAGATGGGCAAACAGCACACTCTGTCCCTTTCTGTCCTTCTTAGACATGTCTTATCAACACACATGCATGATACAGGCAGCAGGGTTTCATAAAGACAGTTCCTGCTCTCTTTCAGCACACTTGGCCTTGTTCACTCACTTCCCCTTTCTCCCTCTCCCCTTCCTTCCTCTCTCCCGTCCACTTCTGCTGGTTTCTTTGCCTCAGTTTGCCTTCCACAGGTGTTGGCCTTGCTGTTCCTGGAACTGCTGGCTGGGCAAGCCATGAGCAAGTCTCCTGTTCCAGTTGTGAGCCGAAAGGAAGGAATTCTTGTATTTCAGTCCAAAAAGGGGGAACACCTTTTAGGGTTTGGTAAAAAAAAAAAAAGGATTAAACAAAGTCATGCTTTAAACCAGCTTCGTCCACCAGCTCATGACTTCACTGTGGCTTAGGGAGTCTTGATTGTGCTCCTACATTTCTGTACAGAATAGTGGACATGGACCCAGCTTTGTGGATTCTATTAGGGTAGTCTCTTCATCAATTTGGGCTTATCTTCCACATATAAAAGGGTGTAGATAAATCATTACATATTCATGTCATCTGCCATTAGGTCTCAAGCGTCTGTGAGAAGCGTTTCAGTATGTTTTTGTCCCCCTCATCACTCCTTCCTGGTCTCTCTCCCGAGGCAAGCTTGACCCTCTATCTGTTGAACCAATATAAAATACTTGGATAGCTTAAAGGACATGCATGTGCATGCACGAGAGAACTCTCTCTGTGTCTCTCTCTGTCTCTGTCTCTCTGTCTCTGTCTCTCTGTCTCTCTGTCTCTCTCTCTCTCTCTCTCTCTCTCTCTCTCTCACACACACACACACACACACACACACACACACGCGCGTATTCATGCACACTCCTTGCATTGGGTGTAGACACAAGAGCCCACAGCCCTGCTCATGCTCAGTTGTTATTTGGAGTAAAAAGTAAAATCCCAAGAGTGGAAAAGTTGAAATTCACAGTAAATTCAATTAAGGATGAAGATGCCTCGTGGTGGGTGTGACAGTGAACGGATAACTCATTGGTTTTAATTTTAAGACCACAACAGAATGCAGTGAAGCTTTGAAACAGTTTCCAACCCGTTGGGCTCCCTCGATGCTTTATTTGAGTGTACAGGGTTATGTCTCCTGGGTGAATAGACAAGAAAACTGAGGAGAGCCTGTGGCTGGTGATGAGGAGCTGAGCAAACTGACTATGTGAAGCTGGTTCTCAGCAGCTCTGTCCTCACAGCATGCAGAGGGGTAACAGGTAGCTTTCCACCCTCCAGACTGATGTGAGTCTCTCCCCATCTGCTGGAGGACAGGTACACTCCACAGATGCCTTTGCAACATACATAATGTGCTTCTGCTCTATCTAGATTCATCCATGGTGTGTGTGTTGTGTAGACCCTGTCATCAAATGGGTTGGCCCCCAGGTTCTAGGACAAACAAACTGTGTGATTTTTGTTTTTATTTTTGTTTTTTGTTTTTTTTGGTTTTTTGAGACAGGGTTTCTCTGTGTAGCTTTGTGCCTTTTCTGGGACTCACTTGGTAGCCCAGGCTGGCCTCGAACTCACAGAGATCCACCTGACTCTGCCTCCCGAGTGCTGGGATTAAAGGCGTGCGCCACCACCGCCCGGCCTGTGTGATGTTTTTGAGAGCAAGAACACACCAGGGCCCATTCAGGTGACTGCCTCAGACATGGCATCAGAGCAACCACTGATTCCTCCAGAGGCCAGCAGGCAGGAAGAAGCATGCACTCACCAGATCTGGCATTTTGGCTCTAACCTTATCTATTTACCAAATCAACTTTAGTTTTGGTTGGGTCTTTGAGGCCAAGGTCTCACCCTATAGGCTCAGGCTGGCCTAGAACTCACTATGTAGAGGCAATTCTCTTGTCCCGGCCTCCTAAGTGTGGAGAGCACAGGCACTAGTCATGTCACAGAGCCTGGCTGGCTTCGCATTTCTGGATTATGTGACAATATCGTTTAGCAACTAACAGCTACAACTTGTGTCTTCTTTTCAACAGCAGTATGGTGTCTGACATGACTTCAGAAGTGATATTCTTCACTTGGGTCTCCAGGGTTTGCTAGATGGGAGCAAGTGATTGGTGATGTCAACAAGGAGGGTTTGAGCTGGTCATGTTGTCCAGTGATTAACATGACAGATAAGTGAGCTCCAGAGTCTTCTTTAACAATAATTTCTTGTTAGCCAGGCATGGAAGGGAATTACATCTAGCACATGGAAGGTAGAAGCAGGAGGATTAGAAGCTTGAGCCAAACCTTGGCTATGCAGGGAATTTTAGGGCAACCTGTGCTACGTAAGACCCTGTCTCAAAGCAACAATGATTTTGTCAACCTAGCGATGGGTTCACAAAATACATCATCCATGTTCCCAAACATGCTCTTTGTCTGCATGCCTGCCTGCCTGTCTGTCTATCTCTCTGTGTCTCTGTGTCTGTATCTATCTCTCTGTGTCTCTGTGTCTGTATCTATCTCTCTGTGTCTCTGTCTGTCTGTCTCTGTCTCTGTGTCTCTGTCTATTTCTCTGTGTCTCTGTCTGTCTCTGTGTCTCTGTTACTGTCTATCTCTCTGTGTCTCTGTCTGTCTCTGTTACTGTCTATCTTTCTGTGTCTCTGTATGTCTCTGTTACTGTCTATCTCTCTGTGTCTCTGTCTGTCTGTCTGTCTCTGTTACTGTCTATCATCTCTCTGTTGTCTCTCAGTTACTGATAGATTGCCAAGTAGACTAGGCTGGGTGGCCATGGAACTGGAGAAATCAGCCTGTATCCAGGCCCCATCACCAGGATTACAAGCATACTCTGTTTTGATCATGGCTGGCTTTTCAGACATGTGTCCTGAGGGGCATATGTCAGGTCCTCATACCTGCATGGGGAGTACTTCACACGTGGAGTTATCTCCCTGCCCCCACCCCGGCCCCCAACTGATCTCTTTGTTCAGCTGGGCATGGCTGCTAGTGTAGAGCTGAGTGAAAGCTGCTGAGCTGGGCTGGGCTGAGCTGGCCACAGGTGCAGCCATCCTCCTCCTCCTCTCCCTCCTCCTTCTCCCAGTAGTGGAACCATGGCGTGCATTCCTGACAGAGAGGAATGTCTTTCTAACCACCTCACCACAGAGCACTGTGAATGAAGAGACCTCATGATTGGCCCCCGGGTGAGCACTCTGTAGAGAGCAACAGAACTGTCAGATGAGGTGGACAGACACCAAGTCAGCTCTTAGCAGAGCTCTGGAAGGCCGGGTGTGCTTAGTTATTCAGGGAGCTGAGCTGCAGTCGGGGCCATGCTTTTGTGAGCCATTGCTGATGACTATTAAGTTTTGAGTTTATGTATTTTTTTTTCAGAGGCAGCAGGAGCTTTGGGGCTCACAATCTTCATTATTATTTTTGTTGTTCTTGTGGATTCTCAACCATGCTCAGCCGGTCCAACAGCACTCACCGTTCCCGCTCTGCTGCGACGCTATGCATCAGTAACTGTGTCTGTTAGGGACATCTCGATCCATTAGCACCAGCAAGCTCTCATTGTTTCTGCATTTCTCCCTCGAGTCTGCAAACTTGATATCTGGCTTCTTTCTGGCTCAGGGTTCACTTGGTCTTTTTTTTTTTTTTTTTGGTTTTTCAAGACAGGGTTTCTCTGTGTAGCTTTGCGCCTTTCCTGGAACTCCCTTGGTAGCCCAGGCTGGCCTCGAACTCACAGAGATCCGCCTGCCTCTGCCTCCCGAGTGCTGGGATTAAAGGTGTGTGCCACCACCGCCCGGCTTCACTTGGTCTTAAGCTAGAGTCTTAAGCAGCACAGGGTGGAGCATCTTGGCTGAGGAGACGATGGCTTTCACTGCTTAGAAGGCTGCTGAGCGTCATATCCCATCTCACACAGGGAGGGCATCATCCTCTGCTAACTGCAGTCTCTTAGCTCTTCCCCAGCCTGAATCGATTCCCATTTCCACTCTGGATCTCTGGGCACATGGGAGGAAGTCCTATGTCTCTCACATCTAGATGTTCAGGTACCACAAGGAGGTTCTCAAGGGTTTCCCAGTTCTACACCACTGAGTATTCATTCCATCTACCAGTCTTCTGGAACCCGGGGCTGTCCTTAGACACGGACACTGGTCACAGCAGGAGATCATCAAGGGCTGCTCTCTGTTTCTGGTTGTGCTTTTTGTTAGAACACACACACACACACACACACACACACACACACACACACACACACACGTCTTTTGCTCTGTCCTGACTATTGAGCATGAACTTGGCTTT
Organism: Peromyscus leucopus; assembly: GCF_004664715.2. NCBI lineage: Eukaryota > Metazoa > Chordata > Mammalia > Rodentia > Cricetidae > Peromyscus > Peromyscus leucopus. Next base: position 725,006 of record NC_051077.1, on the reverse strand, counting down.
GACTCTGTCTGCCGTTTTTGTATAACGGAGCACCGCCTCTTCTTTTGGACTCCAGGAAAGTGGCTGGCTTCCCCATGAGGCATCCTCCAGGACTACTGGTCTACCTCTTCCCTAGTCTTGCCCTTGAGGACTCTATAATAACCTTAGGTGTGTGGTTTGGGGACAGCATCTAGGAAACAAGCCAGTCTCCGTGGTAACTGTGTTCGGTGTGATACCGTGTGTGCCTCTGCAGGCACAGTAAGGGAGCTGTTTAGATGCTAGGCATGACAGTGCTGTAGATCCTAAATTACCAAAAGGCATTGGCCTCAGTTTGGACTGTGACTTGAAACTCAAGCAAGAATGTCTTCTCTCCCTTCAATGGACACTCTGAGCACTAGCCACAGCAAGCCCCATTCTTTAAACATAGGAACATTTTCTGGAAGCATCCTTGGTATCAAGATAGCTTTGACCCTTTCTCAATTGTGTGTATTGTTAAAATTCTTCCCCAAAAAAAAGCCTAAAAGGGAGGAAAATAATACAGATACTCAGACACAGCAGGCTATGAAAATAGAACATTAGATGGACATTTGTGTGTTTCTGAGCGTCCAGGATCCCACACGAGGGGTCAGGAATTTCCACCAGATTTGTTCATGGTTATAATGCTGTCATGGTATCTGGCACAATCAGCAGAAACTACATTTCAGAAAAGGGAAATAAACAGCTAAGGGATGGCGACATGACCAGTACTTGTAATAACAGGGATGAAGAGGGAGAGAAAGGTGGGTCCCTAGGGCTCAATCTAACCTCATTGATGAGTTCAAGCCAGTGAGAGACTGTCTCAAAAAAAAAAAAAAAAAAAAAGGTGGATTGTGCCTGGGAAATACCACCCAAAGCTGACCTCCATCACCTACAGGCATGTGCACACATGTGCATCTATAATTGCACATACAAGAGTGCCCACATGAACGTGCATATATACGTATGTGTGTATGTACATGCATGCATATACACTTAAACACGCATGAACACAAACATTCAAGAACTGTTGAAAGCTTTTATTCCATTTATTTATTTTTTTGCGGGGGTACTGCACACCGTGGAACACATGTGGGAGTCAGGAGATAACTCACAGGAGTCACTTTGTGCCATCTACTGTGTGAGTCCTGGGGATCAAACCCAGGTCACCGGGCTTGGCAGTGAATGGCTTCCCCCTCTCAGCCTTCTCTCTGGCCCCAAAGAACATTTTTAATGGCAAGACTCAGTGTTGTCTGAATTGGACCCAACTGCATTGCATACACGACTCAAAATATTTTTGAATATTAAAAAAAAAAAAAAAGCCAACAAAACCTGTCTGTTTTTCCCCTGGTACTGTCTTTTTATTTTTTATTTTTTATTTTGTAACTCTAGCTAAGTGAAGTCACCCCCACAGCCAAGGTCAGCCGAACTGAGAAAACAGAACAAAAACACACAGAATGGTGATTTTTCAGAAGGAAACGCAGCATTCATGCCCATAGAAGCAAACTTTAATCCCGCAGCCGAGAGGGGTGAGGGACACAATGGCCGCATGGGGCTGATGGAGAACTCCGGCTCCATTCTCCGCTGGAATATTTCATGGATGCATTCATCGCGCGCTCTCCAGAATGAAAGCAACAAAACAAACGAGGGACCTAATCTTTAGTTCAAATACATGAAAAGAAATTGAAATCCACTTCATTCCCCGAGAAAAAGGAAGAATACAAATGAGGCTCATTGTGAGGTTTCTGGAAAGGACCTGCACACCACAGCTGCAGGAATGCGGCCTGACAGCCTCCGCCTGTCAGCGGGGAAGTGCCATTTGGTCAGGAAGGGTGAATGCCGCAGGCTGCAAGGACTGAGTGTGTCCTGCACAGGGCAAGAGCAGTCAGGTTTCTGCAGACATGCTGTGGCCCTGGCTCCACATCTGGGGTGTGTGTGTGAGCCTGTGTGTGTGCCTGTGTGTGTGCCTGTGTGTGTGTGTGTGTGTGTGTGTGTGCCTGTGTGCGTGTTTAGGTGTGCCTGTGTGTGTGTTTAGGTGTGCCTGTGTGTGTGTTTAGGTGTGCCTGTGTGTGTGTTTAGGTGTGCCTGTGTGTGTATGAAGGCCAGAGGATGATATCAAGTTTCTTCTTCAGTTGTTGTCCACCTTAGTTTTTGAGTTAAGGTCTCACACTGAGGCAGACTGGCTGACTAGGGATCCTCTTGACCATAACCTCACAGTATACAGCTTTTTCACATGCCTTCTGGGGCTCCGAGAGCTCAGGGCCATGTTCTCATGTAGCATGTTCTTTACCGACTGACATATTCTCTCTCTTGGCCCCTCCTCATCTGGCTTTAAAGCATAACTTTGGGCAACAGCTTCATTCTGCACACGGGGCAGTGAGGATTGCTGTCCTTTGGACCTCACATGTACATAGACAGTGCACCCTGAATTCATCAACATGCTTAGGTGCCTCTGTCCTTACAAACTGGATGTGCAGATCCAGGAATACACACAAAGAAAAGAAAGTCTGTG